>NC_135167.1:27902453-28159953 GCF_041146795.1 Maylandia zebra | reverse complement strand
TTTTGATATTTAGATGCCTTTAATGAGCTATCTACAAATTTACATAAAAATAATAATCAGGTTTACAGTGGAAGTAGTTGATTTTACAAATAGTTGGCAGGGGCTAGGAAGAGAGTATATTTCTCCCATACTGGTTTATCTTCACTGACTCTCTTTTAAATACAGAAGTGAATTTTAAATCTTTCTTCGCATATACAAGGTCATGAATAAACAAGCGCCATCTTATCTTAAAGACCTCATAGTTCCATATCATCCCAATAGAGCACTACAGGCTTACTTGTTGTTTCTAGGATATCTAAAAGTCAGATGTGAGGCAGAGCCTTCATCTTTCAGGCCCCTCCTCTGTGGAACCAGCTCCCAGTTTGGAAATCGGGAGGAAGAGACCACCTCCACTTTTAGGATTATTCTTAAAACTTTACATTTTTATAAAGTGCATCTTTAGGGCTGGATCAGGTGACAGTGATATCCACCTCTGAAACACACTTTAACTGGAATACAGCAAAAGTTCAAACTGTTCTGACAGGACATTGCTGTGACTTCGTGTTTGCTTACAGCTCCAGATCCAGGTGACAGCAAGTCAAAATGATGTTACCTTTCTATGTCCAGCAGCAGCCTCTATTCAGTTGTGGATCAGTTTGTGTTTTATTCACTGTAACATTTAAATTCACCAAAAATTATAAAGCTTTTGTTTGCCCACATTCATTGATGATGTTTTCACATAACTAAGCAGTGTGTTATCCCGTTGTCGATCATGGATCCCCCAGTTACTCTTGTAATAATTATTATAAGATTTATATTTTTGTTAGTTTCTAGTTGAGTGAGGAGGATGGAGAAAGAGACGACAGAGAAGAACAGGAACAAGAACAGGAAGAATGAGGGAGCAAATTGTCAGTTAGCTGGAATAACAAAAGTTATTTTTCACAAAGTAGTTTTTCATGTATTTCATGGATGCTTTGTGTGCTTTGCAGTAGGACACTTAAAAAACGCCATTGGACATTGTAAACAGAGCGTATTGATATGAATGGTAGCATTTTACAGGATTCATACCACTGTATACATGGTGTAAACAGGATGGTTGCCACTACAATGATGTGACAGACTAAAACTATTCTCCACTCGTGAAATTGGGGTACACGATGCTCTGTGCTGAGTCTGCATAATAAAGGGAGGCTTTGTATGAATTCTTTAATATAAAAGAACTTTATTACCATTTTGCTTCATGTACAGGTCTGTGGCATGGCAGGGTGATTTTCCAGTGTCTGTACTGAATAATGATACTTTAAGTGCCTGATGATTTGGTGGGCAGCCTCTATGTGATTAAGAGACTCAAATAATATTGTGCATGTTTCTCATCTTATCTGCTTTGACACAAATGGTTCTTTAACTTCTTTAATGACTGAGCCTTTGCTCTCTTTGCCTCGGGTTTGATAACTAAAGGCTCCACCCTAAAACTGGTGGATTAGATTCAAATCTCTGACTATTATCTCTAAATTATTCTTACACATAACCAGTGTGTGAGCACAGGCACAGACACACACACACACACTCACACAGTTGTTTGGGGTTTGTTACTTGGGGTTTGCTGTAGCTCACCTTTTGGGCCACAACTACCCCCAAGTTCACACAAAGCATACAAATCATCTGCTGATCGGAAGGTTGGTGGTTCGATTCTGGCTGCTCCAGTCTGCATGCCAAGGTAATGAACCCAGGTTGCTCCCAATGTGTTCATCAGAGTGTAAACATGTGTGTGAATGTTAGATAGAAAGAACTGAGACGTAGAAAAGGTCATGTCGTTGGCACGTTTTGAAGTAGAAAACAAAATCACAATATAAAAAGTCTGTTCTCCATTTATTTAGTTGCTGAAATAAACACTTATATGACAACGAACTTGATGTTTGTTTAACTGAAAATGAAAATTTTGAATCAATTAGTTGTTCTCTCAAAAATGAGTATATACAGAAAGCTGTCTTATTGTGCAGTGTTGCCTGAGAGAAACTAACCAATTTCTGGGGGGGGGGGGGGGGACTAATTTATTGATTCATATATAAACAAGGAGCCCCAAGCTCCAAAAAAGTAGGGTGAATTTTTGTTTTCTCTAAAAATCTCTAATTAATGCCATAGAGGGGTAGGATGCATTTTCAGCAAACTCTGAGTCTACTCATAAACTCTGAGTTCATAAACTCTGAATTCATCAACTCTGAGTTTTCACTTACAAAAAGGCTCATCAGAGCTTTTTCAATTAACTGTGCGAATGTTCACCCTGTGCTACGCGCATACGTGACTAGAGAAGGAAAGGTGTCATCAGTGGATACCACAATACCACAATTCACTATGGCAACAGGTAAATAAGGAGCAAGTTGTCTATTTTAATTGAGTGGACCAAGGAATATGAATGCGTCCGACTGGATCGGGATATCTTAAAAAACTGGTGGAAAGAAAAAAGTCATCAGCTTGTTCCATTCTGTTGTTATCATAGACGGCATAAAAGTTTAATATGAAATATAGAAATTTTTTACACTGTGTGTAGCCATCATTCACCCAGATTAAATTTTCATTCAATCCTAATATTACATGTGATTCCTCAATGTCTCATTTACAAAAGAGAAAAGTTTCAGACAAATATATCAAATTACAACAACAAAGGAAACAATAAGATTTGAAATCTGACTACTCAGCTGTAACCTGACGCGGAGAACTGTAGGTCACAGAAAGTGAAGATAAAAATATGAAGAAACAGGTCAGACATGCTTTACTGATGGACCTGTGATATTAGCTATCTGCATAGCAATAACCTCTAGTGGCATCTGTCCTCAAGACAGTTTTTTATTCAATAAAAAGCTCTCTTTCCAATAGTTTTCAGTAACAGTTTAATATACTGATGCGATGTAACAACCTTACTTTTTCGTGAAGAGTTTATGCCACTATTACAAAAACAGAAAAAGAAAGCTTATTGAGATTTATAGAAAAATACTGATAGATGATATTAACTGTTCTACATTTAACTCAAAAAATGTAGGGCAGCTTTCTCTAATGAATATAAAGGCAACAATATTTTAAGAAATACAAGATGAATGTCTCCAAAACGGATCAAGATGGGATGAGCTGGGGATTAACTGGAGTTGAATTGAATTCCCATTGATCCATTTTTTTGCACCACAAAATGTTGTTTTCCATCATTTAATGACTGAATTTCAATCTGTAAACAAATTTAAACTTGAAATGTAGTCAGAAATCAACCAGTTGTGCCTTCTTACTACATTTCTGTTTAAGAGTTATAAAGATATTTCAGCCTCGACTTCACTCAAATGTTCGCATGATGTCCAAGATCCAACTGTGATAGACATTTTTCCATCATCATTAGAATGATGAGATCATTACGTGACAAATGACTGATCATCCATCAGTGTGATATGTGTATAAAACATAACAGATGCATACAGTGATCGCAGCAGTAACATACAGTAAAGGTTTCCTTACTGTAAACAAAAGGCTGTTTTGCTGATTACACTGAAGTCGTTCATAATGATTTTCTTTCTCGTAGCACATTGGAGTTCAAGACTTCTCCAAAGTAACAAAATGATGTTTATGAGCTTGATCATGGTTTTGTGTACGGGTGTGTAAAAATTTGTGTGCAACCAAAAGATGCCATAAATATACGTTGAATATTCAAAAATCTTAAAGAATAATCAGGCACAAGTAAAGGCCTTTTATCCATTTTAATATGAGCAAATGTCCAAGGACTGTTTCCGGCATTCTGAATGAAGAAAAATGAGCTGTTTTGAAACAGAAACAATGAAGTACAAGCCTCAAGCAGTGGAAAATGTTGGTTTTCTGATGCCAGCAGTTGAACAAACTGCTGTCAACAAAAACAAAACAAGACAAAACTGTTTAAATAGAGGAAGATAAACTAGTTGGAAACAGATTTGGAAAAGAATTCCTCTCCTCTGAGGTCCTAAGTAAGTAAGCAAATAATAGAAAAAATAAAATGTTCTTTACCCTTTAGGATGTATAGATAAGTGAGAGTTACCGTGCACGGTATGTTTTGTATTTTGCAGCAGTCTGCCAGGAAATGACACAACGCCCAGGGTTTTCCATTGCAGCTCATATTTAGCGCCTTGTTTAAGCCACATGGTTGTAGAAACCCATCACGTTTAAGATCTCCAGCAGGATGAACAGCAGTCACTCCTGCGAAATAACTTCATGTTAATTAATGGCTTTAATTGCTTTCCCTTCAGAAAAAGAAGATGATCAAAGTCAGTTCAGCCAAGCTTGCCACATTGTGTGTCTCCCTAATGGGGAGAAAAGAAAACATTACACGTCGCTTCCTCATGCTGAATTATTCACTCCCACCTCAGGCCATTGTCTATTGATGTTCCTACAGTCTTCCCCAATCTAGAACTGACAATCCTGACACTAGCCACACCTAAGACTCCCCCTCAATCATCACTATTTTATCATGTGGATGTGTCTCTTTAATATTCATACCAGGGAAGACTCACCAAAGTGGCCTGTGCAGTGATACCATTTGACATTCTCCCCCAGATGTTGTAAAACATTGTGTGGTGATTAGCATGCTCTGGATGAAACTAAATGTAATAATAATTTTATGAAGCCTCATCAGCTAATATATCAGCACTTCAGTATAACAGCACATTAAGAAGATGCAGCTACTGGCTAAACATATGTTCCATTTACATATGCAAAAGGTAATTGAGAGACTGAGAAAATCTTAAACACTTTAATGATGTAAGTTATCCAGCCCATTCTAATTGCCCCAAAGCACTGAAAAACCTACTCCTCTGCTATTCAGATTCAAGTATCCTTTTATTTGATTTCTTGAGGCATTGCTAGATCAGTCACTGATGTTCAAATAGTCGAGCCTAGTCATTAGTATTCTCTTCAAACCACCAACTGTGATCAGTTTCTTTTATACTGCCTGTTCAAAGCATTTGCTTAATGTTCACCAAAAGGCCAATGTGTCTCTGCTATTTAGTATAAATGTAACATTTGGTGTGGCACCTCTTTTTGTCGTCCTTCCTGGCCTGCTGAACTAAAAAGCCCACTAGCAGTATAATGTAGAGCTAAGCACACCCTGGAAACAGGGTGGTTTTACAGTTCAGATAAAAAGCCAGATTGAAGCTAAATATGCATGCGTGTGTGTGTATGTGTTAGTCATACTGTTAGGATCTCTGTTACCGAAGTTGCCTGTGCTTTGCTGAGGATGAGCAGCTGTGTTTCAGGATGCCTCTCCGCAGGTGCAAAGCCCACACATACTACGGACAGGAAATTACAGCTTCACCTGGGCCAGCACTCACCTGTGCTCCCTCCTGACTCAGCTCCAACTGCCCTGTGGGAGAGCAACCCTCAAAAAACATTTCTCACAGAAGCCTTTCTCTCTCTTGTTTTCCAGTTGTTCACTAAATTTTCTCTCTAATCCTCTTGATGTTTTTCTCAGCGTGCTCATTTTTCCCACCTTGCAACTAACTTCTGCAGGTCTCAACTGGCCTCCTTTTTACAGCGTCAGCATGTCTTTTGTTTGTACGAACACACACGCGCTCTCAAATGCAGCACACAAGGTATTCATTTGGTATTTAGGTGCTTCTAGACAGATAGCCCCAAGGTTTATGTGAAGTCAGTGCCTCTTTGTATGGGAGCAAAAAAAATGCCAACTACTGCTTTTGAATACACATTCGTGTTCTTAAAAACAGAAAATTCCAAAACCAAAATAAATATACTCTTTTTTTTTCATAACGATTGCAATTTTTTACTAGGGTAAAAACAAATTCTTAAGTGTCATCACTACTCAAGGTTTTAGAGATTGGACCTTTTTTTTTTATCATCGATTCTTGTGTTTGTGTTTTTTCCCTTGCAGAGTACATAGATGCTGTCTTTGAAGTTCTTTGAGATAAATAAACCCAAACAAATCCTGCAGATGGCCATATAGTGCAGTGAGAGCAACAATGTTATTTTTAATGCTCCTTTGAGGATTTGATTACTCTAAGAGGTGATACATAACTGCTGAAGCTCGTCTCGCTGGTCATTCTAAAGTTTAAGAGCCCCAAGGGCAAAACTTCTCTCTCTTCTTTGTAATCTATATTTTGTAATAGTGTACAGTCTACTTAGAGTATAGGCTGCAGTTTCACTTAAGGTTTGGTAGAAAAAAGGTTATTCCCAATTGTGATCAGTAAACTTTAAAAAAAAAACCAAAAAACAGAAATTATAGTGGCTCAAAGAAGGTAGATATGGGATCCAGTAAAACTATTTGAACAACATTATAATCCAGCTACATGAAGGCGTTATGTTCACAAGATCTACATGTACTGTAGAAGGATATAGGGCTTGGGTATTGGGGTATTGTGACCTTGAAACAGAATTCATAGACACATCTGTGAAAATGGCAGAAAAACCTGATCAAATAGACCTGAAACCTGAAAAAACAAAGCTAAATATGTGAAACAAACCAGACATCATCAAAAAATGTTAAAAAATGTCATGTTAAAAAGTTCTGATTGATCCAGTTCTATGTCCAGCAGTCAAAACCTGAGCTTGTCAATCCATATTGAGATCAGATTTCCATAATTAAATATAATGTTTTGGTTGTTTTGTTTCAGTTTGAGTCCCGTGGTATGCCCTCTAGTGGACTCCATCTGTATTATTTAAACATACAGTTGTTATCCTAGCTTGTGTCGTGCCCAGGTCAAACACATTCCCTGTCCTGCGTAGCTGAAAAACACATCTGTACCCGTAAAAACGCCTCTGAGCTATGACTTAGAAACATATCTCATGCCCTGCGCTCGTGCACATGTGCACATATGTTAACTGCAGGCAAAGACACACAAATCAGTGTGGGGTGACACGTTAATCCAGCTTTTTTCTGTCTATCTGTCCCTTTATCTGAATGAAGCTACCCCTGTGTGACGTGCTCCGCAGGGCATCGCTGTCAGTGCTGCAATGAAATGAGTGGGCAAAACTGATGCATGGCGCAATTAATATTCAGAAAGATTCCACTTTTAGTTCATAAGTAGATGGGTCCACTCTTGCAAACAGACGTGCTGAGAATGGAGACAGAGGAATAGACGAGGGGGCAGTAGCAGGGACAAGATCTGTCGAAGAAATTGAAGAGATGAGGAAATACAGGACGTGAGTAAAATGTAGTTCAGTTAGCATACTTACAGTCTGATTTATACCCAGGGATGTTAATATTTTGATATGACCCATTAGGCCATACATAAAGTGTTTGGAGACAGTCGAACATGCATATCTGAAAGCTTAACATGTAGTATGATTTGATCTGATGAAATCTAAGCTGATAAGAATAAACTATGTGGGTGGGTGCAGACAGAAGCTAAGAGTAAAGTAACACCTGTGGAACAAGGTGAATGAGAATAGCAGAAATATTTCAGTGCATAGAGAGATCTTATTTGAATTCATAACGGAACATTTAACAAAAGAACAGCACGCGCTATCCTCCTATTCTCTACCGGAGACACCTAGCAGCAGCAGCTGTGCCTCCATCCTCGAGTCACAAGAATCAATGAAAGTCCTCCATGACAGATGACTAAAAACATCATTTATGACCTCATCTAAAATTCTAAGTTGCAGATACTGACGTATTCGATTTGCCTCGCCGCAATGGCCTCATTAAGACACCAAATCTGAATTTCTCAGGAGTGTAAGTCATCCTTTAATTAATCTGCAGGGAGCATTGTGTAACAGGTTTTGTGTGTGTGTGTGTGTGTGTGTGTGTGTGTGTGTGTGTGTGTGTGTGTGTGTGTGTGTGTGTGTGTGTGTGTGTGTGTGATGCACAGCGACACAGTGTATGTGCACCACATGAGAGAAGACTATATCCAGCTGTGGCCTAGCAGCACGTTGCCTCCCTCCTACACTTTGACCCTTCCTCCTAATTGTTTTGTTTTGGGCCGACAAACTGTGCCATGCTTTTCAAGACGTTGCCCTGGGTGGTTGCCTTTGTTGCCCATATCTAAATTGATGATAGAGATATCTCACACTCTTGCCTCTGTTCACCATCACCGTGGAGTTTAAATCAAATAATCAAGATGTGATTGAAATGCATACTTTCAGTTTTAATTTAACACATTGAGTAAATCTATTGCATTTACTGCCATTCTTAAACATAGGCTCCCATTTTTAAGAGACACAAAAGTAAACGGACAGTTGATTGATAAACTGTTTCATGTTCCCATGTTATTCCATGACATGACAGGCCGTTTAATGTGACTCTCAATAAGAGGTTCAAAAAGATGTTGATGCAGCGATCATTAGCTTGAAATCCTCCAAAAATACAGGTACAGTGGTCCCTTGTTTATCATGGTAGTTACATTCTAAAAATAACCCGCGACAGGTGAAATCCGTGAAGTAGCTAACTTTATTTTTTTACAATTATTATAGATGTATTATGGCTGTAAAACTCCTCACTACACACTTGATACACTTTTCTCAGACAGGCTCCAACATTTCCACACTTTTCTCTATGGTTTAAGCACTCTAAAAGTTCAAACCATCGTAGAAAAATAAGTCGAGTATTATAGATAAAATCAAATGCATTTTTGTGTTTGCTGAAGAAAACTTACAAACTTACAGTACAGCACAGAGTCACACTGCTAGCGATCGATGATTTAGGTAAATTTGACAAGCTGAATGCATTCTGTACTGTACAGGAGACATGAGATTGATTGACAATGGTCTATAGCCAATCAGAACGCAGAACACAATGCGCTGTAAAAATAAATAAATAAATACATTTTTTTTTAAAAAGAATGCAAAATTGCACAAAAAAAATCAGCGAAACAGCGAGACCGTGAAAGGTGAACCGCATTATAGCGGAACCACTATATGTCAAAAAACTTTGGAAAAGGCCAAATCAACAATCTTGTTCATTATTTATTAACGTAAATACAGAAAGTGCAAACCACTGGTTACATTAAAAAGCTGGATGGTCACATTAGACTTTGTTCGACCCATCTGAGCCTCTGAAAATGGAGGACTTTGTATAAAAATCCCTGTAACTCTTAAACAGTTAATGCAATGTTTTTGCAGACAATTAGAATTAATGCTAAAGGTCTGCACTTTATTCTCAAAATTCTAAATAAAGTGTCACTCTCTAAAACGCAGGGCCCTAACTGTATGTTAACAACACTGCCACTGACCTATACTTCCCAAATGAAGTTGACGGGGTTATTTCCAGCAGAGTAAGCTCATGTGTTCAAGAATACTTTAAAAACAGCTGTTGAGGCAGACTTGGAACAGAAACTTCTTAATTTTGAAAATATCTTTCAGTTTTAAAAGAGTGCAACTTCATCTTAGGCAGTGATTATCCCAGTTCATGGGTCATGGCTTAATTAGGTTACTAATTATCTGGGTACTTTTAAGTGCATGTTTAGGGATTCCTCCAACGTCATGACTGTCCTCATATCATAGTAGTCATATTTCTTTGTAGGGCATTTGTAATAATGCCTTACAAAGAAGTTACTGCATTACAATTTAGACAGACATATTGTTTATTTCAATAATCACTCAAAGTGAAACTGCAGAATTGTGTTTACTGCAGCTGCAGATTAAATTTGCTTTCCACATCCAAAAAGTTCTTTACTAACTTGTAACCTTGAGGTACAATCTATTTTTGATTAGTTGCTGTTTAGATTGTCTACCTTCCAAGCAAACTACTTAATTAAATTCCAAGCTGAGTGCCAACCAGCCTTTTAATGCTGTTAGTATAGAAAACACCAGGCTCCTTTTGTGTTTCCTTACAGAATTAAACTTTTAAGTATTAAAAAAAACAAAACAGCCACCTGTGTTTGGGTCTATGGGTGAATCCCATTCATTCATGCTGTGTTGTGCAGACATGATGGCAATCTAGTTGATATTATTGCTCAATATGAGTATTCAATATTTGTTTTACAAATAACTTCAAAGGCATGTAGAGGGCCATTTGTTGTAGTAAGTAACCTTCATGACCCTTACTTTCCAACTTTTAGCTATATTATAACCTGAGCTCATGCAGTGATAATGTGCTGTTATAGCAGAGCTTTCTCCACTCTGTATGCCTAAAGAATCCCACCCCCTCATCTTGGTTGAACCTGCTGTGTTGGCTTAATTTGTAGATTGCTGCAGGTTAGCATCTCTAATTGTGTGAATAATTGTGGGCATTGTTAGGGCAAGGAATGGTTCCAAGCTAACAACAGCAGGTTAAATGCTGGCTTTCTCCAGCTCCTCTGGGCTAACTGTTCCCCATATTCAGTCAGCATGCTGTTGTCTTCTGTTTTGACAAGGAGTCAGCACAGTGGGTAGCGACCTATATTCAATATTGCAGTTTGGTTTTTTTTAATTTACCCAGATGCCCTTCCTGATGTAACCCCAAAGGGATTTGTGTCTCCTCTCCCTCATTACATGGAGTCACAATAAATAGTGTTGTAAACATTTTTGTATGGGTCTTGGCATATATGGGGATTGGCAATTTTTTATGTCATTCATTTAGAAACTAAGTTTGGATAATTGGTAAGATAATCACTGCATTTGGCTTAATTGTGTTCGTTTTTGGCTCTTCACACACCCAGACGTCATCACATTTCTTTACAGATTTGTGAGTAATAAACATGTTGAGGGCTGTAATTATTGTTGTTGGCCGTTCTCTCAGGGGTAGCTACAAAATCACTGGTACATATTACTGTTTGCAATATCAAATACAACATAAACAGTCCACAGCAACGAGCAGCACCACGGTTGAATTGTAGAATTAAAGGGAAATAGTTTGTGACCTTGCATGATCTTAAAGTTAAGGTTTTGCTTTTATGCTTTTTTCTCCCCACAATAATCCTGTTGCATTTTCAAGTTTGTCAGTTGTAAAAGTCACATTTTAAAAAGTTTCAGTGAACGCACAAAGTATACCTCATTTGTTTTGCATGTGGTAAAACAATAAAAACAAAGTAATTCAGACAATATGTGAAAGAATAAAATGATGTACATCATTATCCACTTAAAAGAACAGAAAAGTTTTCTTTATAATGCACAGCTTTCCACTGTGTATGTTTAATGGATTGAGTTACAGTTCACGTGTTAAGGCTGCTGTGGATGAGCTCTAACAGTCTGTCAGCGACCTTTCTTGGCTTTCTGTCTGATCAAAGCCTCCACTCAGCAGCACCCGCTGCTGCAGGTCCCAACCCTCTGTCCTTCTTACTTGATGTAGAGGAGAACAAAGGCGTGCTGGAAAAGGACAAAGGAGAGGAGAAGAGGGAAGAAAGTAAAACTGGAGAGGGAAAGAACAGGGAGAGGCCACGCTGAGAGGTCGTGTTTGATGAGAACTCTGGCTCTCCTACAGATACACAATAAGAAAGGTCGGCTCAACTCAGCCAAAATAGAAAGACGGTGGAGGTGGGGAGAGGACAAAAAGACAAGGCGTAAATGTTTAGAAGACTATGGAAGGGGAAGCGATGGAGCAGGGGAGAGATGAGACAGGAGGGAGACCCCATCGGACGGGCGCAGCAGCTGCAATTAAGATTGGTCACCAGATAAAGAGATCTTTGTGCGGATGTGCGCGTGTGTGTGTGTCTGTGATTGTGAGCATGAGAGATAAAAAGCGAAAGAGTCAAAGTGAGTGTATGTGCTGGTGCATGCATGCGTATTTATATGACTGTGTTTACCTGTGCACCTTTGTGACCTGTCATACAGATATGTGTACTGTGTGACCTTTCATGACCTCCATGTGAGCCCACAAACTTAATTTTTCCTATATTTACACACCCATGCATGAATATATACGGTCCATATAGTATATCAGTTTGGGCATGATTTTGTGTGAGCTCATTACACAAACAGCACTGATTATTAATTGAAAATTAATTTTACTACCACCCAGCATGTTCCTATTGACCTTGGTTGCCATGGTGGTCACTGCAGAAATAGTATCAGCCTGAGCTCGCTAGCATTGATCGCGGGTGTCCTGCAGGCCAAGTGGACATCTAGCTGACCATTTGATGTGTGTGGGAAGACGATAGGAGGAAGAGTTTCTCAACTGTTGCTAGTGGATACAGATGATCTTTCAGCATCACACAAGGACAGCAGGGCAGAGTGTCAACCCCCCCGTGGCTCGGTTCGTCCTTCTCCAGTGTCTCTGTCTATTGTTGTCACTGCCCTTGTCTGTCTTTGTCTGTCTGTCGTCCTTTTTTCTTCTGTGTCACCAAGTACACCACAAGGTATCATGAAACTACCAAAACAAAATGGAGATTTATACCTGACTTTAAAAACATTTCATTTATTTGGATTTTGTTATGAACTTTGAGTTGTTCCAACAACAAAAAAAAAATAAATGAATGAAAGAAAAATGCACAAGTTCAACGGATTACAACACTTTAACTGTTTTGCTGACAAGTAGTAGTAGTATTCAAGTTATGTGAGTGCAGAGTGACATTTTTCAGGCTAAATGTATGCAGTTCATATCATAAGTTAGCTTGAAGGTATTATACAGAAAATCACTAACAAAGCTAAAATACTGTGGTGTTGTCACTGATGATCCTTGAATTCAACAAAGATTTAAAGAGCACACAGACTTACAACAGTCACAAAATACACCGATCTGCATCAAGCCACTGATTTTTCTACTGTTTCTGTTCAACAAAAACTAAATAAATAAATGAAAAAATTAAAGGCCTATTTGGCATAATTCTGAAAGTAAGTTTAGCTCAAATGCTACATTTTGTTAATAAAAAAAGACTGAGCTGCCTGCAGTTATTATATTATATTATATTATATTAAAAATGTCAACTGAGACAAGTGCAACATAATAAACTTAAACTAGCCAGTACAGCCAGCAGTCCAATTTAAGCTGAATGAATTTATCCCCACTGTGACGATGAAACACTTCACATGAGCTTTCAAAATCTCCTGCAGGTTAAACAAGGCTGACTGAACATTTTTAATGCTGACTGACTTTAGAGGATGCCCTAGAAAAATAAATAAATAAATGAATACCAAACACACACACACACACACACATAGTGCTTGGCTCAGTTGACATTTATTTTATTAAAATGACTCAGTCTTTTTTATTTATAAAATGAAGCTGTTACGATTTATTTGGACAAATAATGTCTATCTTTCTTCTCCAGGAATGATTGAAAATAAAGGACCACACATGTAAGTTTTTGTAAGTTATTCATGTCACTGCTTTATACCCTGTACTCGCACTTCGTTGATGGGTGTTTGATTAAAAGCAGACTTCTTTGCATTACTTGGCATTGATGAGCATGTGGGTAAGGGTTTGAGTGAAGTTTTGGCAACACTTTATAATAACTACACTCTATCAAGCATTAGTAAGGTAAATAAATCAATACTAAGATAAACAGTAAGGTAATAAGGAAATTTGTAAACACTGAATTCATCATTAAGAAAACAGGAGATACTATAAGTATGTCTCACTTTTTCTACATGATAAATGAATGTTGCAGTAAATAACAGAAATCTGTCAGCGTGAATCTTTGTGATTAAATTATAATAAGTAAATTTAAAGTAAATACAGACGTCTATAACTCAGTTATAACTCTTGTGTATTATGAATGGTCATGGGGGAGGTCTTTATCAGTAGGAAAAGCTCTAAAACTTGTGAAAATACAATTGGAAGTCCAAAATTTGTGTCTTCCTTTACATTTTCTAAAGCTGTCCAGTAGACTGGATTGATGTATTTCCCAGGTCAATACTGGCCCCTGGGCCTTATGTTTAACTGACTTTAGACGAGGTCACTCATGTTTTATTTTATCTTATTTTACTTTGCTTATGCTATTTGTATATGGACAGCACGTTGTGAACCCTGGTTTTATGTTAAAGTGCTTTATAGATAAAGCTGGTATGGTATTGTATGGTTAAAAAAAAAGGCTTTATTAACAACTCATAACTGCCCTAATTAAACATCAAATTCCACCTTAAGCAAGTATTTATAAAACCTCTATTAACACACAAACAATTAACTTTTATCCTAACAGTAACATGTAAATGTGCATCTAACTAAAGGGTGAATCCATAATTAATAATGAATAATTACTTACATTTAATATGGGCTTATTAACTGATTTATAAATATGCCTTTATGGTGACTTCAGTTTGGTATTATTTGTTCATCATACTTTTTCTTGTAGTAACACATGGGAATGCTGCATTGATGAAATTGGTAACGATATCAAAATAACAAAAGGAGCAAACAGAATTCAGAAGTGCCACTGAATTCTTTGGAGCATTATAATTAGTTTTCTCCCATATTTAGATCCCTTTTCCCTTGTCTTTTTTCTCTTTGATCAAGTCCGCTCTATCGCCGTTTCCAAGTTTTCAAGCCTTTCCCTGCTAACAGCACAGACGATGGACCACAATAATACAGTTTTAGTTATATCCACCAACAAATTCTGCTTTGACAGCGGCTCACAGGGTCCATATCAGAGTGAACTTCACAAAACCAGCGGTTCCACTTAAATACATTGCAGATAGTGGTTTGATTTTGGAAGTCTTGTACTCTGTGTGGAGTTTGGGTAAGGTTAGGGCCAAGACTACTGAGGCATCATCTGTGGCCTAAATGTGATGTCACCACTTCAAAGCTTTTAAATAAATCTCTGTAGAGCGTCACATCTACATTTGCTGATGCTAACATCCTTCTGACAGTTAGTCTGTCACAATCATAATAACAGAGCAGAAACATACTCACTGCAGAATATGTCTAAAGAAAGTGTTTTATCACTGGGAAAGTTACTTTCTGGTTGACAGGGTTAAACGACACTCTTACAATAGTTATGAAAGTGTCCATCTGTGTGACAGGATTCACTGTGGTTTGCATCAAAACAGCATGTCCCACAGTCAGCCTGGGATGCTGACTGCCTATCAGGACAAAAACATAACCCTTGCAATCACATCCACCTCAAAAGTTCATATTAACACAACAGTTTGTTATCTAATTCTTATTTAATGTAACCAAACACGCTCATTCCTTTGGCCTGACAGCCTAGCATTGCTCTGCCATCTTGGAGACTCACTGGCTTTGCTATGACTTCAGGAAGAACAGTATGAGTAGGCAGTTGAGCTCTACTGCATAACAATGTCATGTTATAAAGATGACTCACTTACTTAAAATGGTAAAAATATAAATGAGATATAAAACTGTGCAGTCGGATACATTTCAGCTATTTCAAAAAAAATTAAGCCCATATTTGATTTTTTTTTCAACCACCATCAGCATGACAAGTCTTATTAGTAACTCAGTGTGTGCCACATCCCATCCTCTCGGTGCTGGCTTTCACGTTGTCCAGATCATTTTAAATTTCCTCCCTTTTGATTTAAATCCTCCCTCTTTCTTACTTCTCCCCTTTCTCTGTCCTCCATCTATGTCTAAGCAGCTCTCAGAGGTCATACTCTCTATTCTTTAAGGCTCATTAGTTACAGAAAGGAATTTGTTGTCACTGCCCACGAATTTGGGACCTTGAAGACCTGTAAGGACAAAGAGTTGTTGTAACTTTATTTCCAATTTGACAGAAGGAATTAAAAACACGGAGTATGAGGGGTGAGAATCATCGTGAGCATCATGATTCAAATATAATTATTTTGAATTCATATGTTAGATGAGCAGGTTGCTTTGCATCTGCATGTGTGCTGTAAAGCCTCCAAAACGTGCCTGGATAATTAAATTAAAATGGCAGTCTCAGCAGAAAAGTGCTCACGCCAGCAATCAGGTTTGTCTGTTGCAGAGCAGGACGGCAGTAGGAGTAAACAGTGGCCCCGGAGGGAGGCATACATCGTTATGTTCCTGCTGTGGTCGTTTGGGCGGGCAGAAATGTCAGAGGCAGGGCTGGGCTGTTATTTCTCTCTGTTTCAACATCCCATTGCCATTCTCACTCTTTCAAGTGTCTTTCCTGCAGAAACGCTCATCGTCTTCTAGCACCCTCTTGCTCACCCCGAGTCCCCGTTTCCTCTTTCCTCACAGCGCTGAGCTTCTGGGACCAAAGTCTTCTTTATCCAGTTTATCCAAAGATGCTCAGCTCTGGAAATAAACTTGAAATGACATCAAAAAGTGAAGCCACTTGAATGTATTTGCATTTGAACTGCACTAAACTGAGTAGACGAGGAGATTTAAATGAGATTTTGTTTTTAATATGACGAGGTAACAACAGTCATTTTGTTTATGTCCGAGTCTGAATGAAAAGTTCAGCATTGGTTCTTTTGCATGTTCTCTCTCACCTTCCCCATTCTCATTGGATGTTCTTTTTCCTTATGCTTTGCAGCCTTATCTTTGGTATCCTGCTCTCGTGATACCCATTATCCCCCAGATTTCATCATAGTCTGTCAGGACCCTGATGTCATCTGTCAGCCTGTCAATCAACCTTAATTATTAGTCGAGATCCAACTTTTACTGTAATCACACCTTAAAAACATTTATTGCTTTGAATGCATACCTCACCATTATCTTACAACACTTATACATACTCTTCCAACTTCCTCATGTATCATTTCATCAGCAAATATGGAATACTACAGGATAGCTTAAAATATCAGTCACATTTAAACTACATAATACTTTGTATTTTTTGATGTATATATCCCAAATTATACATTCTGGTTCATTTTAAAGATTTTGAATAGATTTATAGATTTATTTTAAATAGATTTGGTAATGTTTGTGTTCAGACATTGCTTCAGATATGCCAAAAAAAAAAAAGGAAAGCAGTCTGATTCTATTATGCAAAATGTTTCTTAAAATTTCAGGCTGTTATCTTTAATAGTTTAATTTTAGATACTGAGTCATGTTTAAACATGGCCTCAGATTTCAGTGTGTGAAAAAAAAAGTCTTGAAAGACGGAGTTACCACATTTCAGAAAAATATATCGATATATATTTTATAAAATATATAAAATCGATATATATATATATATATATAAAAATATATATATATGTCGAAAAGTATTTGATGTATCAAACTAAAATTTCATAAGAATACTTATAAATGTTCAAAGTTTATAACATAACTGTTTAGGTTGATTGGAGAGGGTCAAGCAGAAGGACTGATTGATCCAATGACACTGATGTAAAACTCAGTTTCAGTCTGTTGGTTTTTTTTACTTCCTTAGTGTTCAAAACAGCAACCAGGATCGTAGGGCTTGTTCATTTAGAGGTTTCTAGTTATGTTCCCAAAGTTTAAAAAAATTAAATTACATCAACACATTTTTACCTGCTGTCCTGTTCACACTAAGGTAGAATCAGGAAAATGTAGTAATTAGCCCGTTATAGCTACGTAGACACTTCAGCTTTCTTTTGCTTGGGTTTCTAAATGTAGGGAGAAAAAAGTTAGTCGTGGTCTGAGTGCCAGCCCTGCACGGCTCCTCAGCCTTAACCCCCAGTCACCCCTCAACCCACGGCTTTCATCCAACAGAACATCCCCCTCTCACCTCGGGGTATGCTCTCACCTCCCTCACTCAGCTGTGTTAGCCATTCACACTTGGCCTGTGAAATCGCACTCTCTTCACAGGGGCTCTTCAACACGCCACGCTCTCTCTTTTTCTTTTCGGCCCTCCCTCTACCACCACCCCCCACCCCCCTCTGTCTCCCTGAATTCTAATTGACTGAACAATGAATCCATCACTATTTATCTTGCCTGTAGCAAACAGATGGGCACTGCCGCTTTCTCTCTGGCTCTCTTGCTCCGTTTTCATTGGCTCTATGCATTTAAATTCAGTTTAAATGCTACACAAACCAAAGACATGGTCATCGATTTTCAGAGCAAAGCAGCCCACCAAAAACGTTTGCCAGTGAAGTTACAGGGCCTTAAAAAACTATCTTTGGATATATATTTCTTTTTAATTCTTAAAAAAAATTTTGGACAGTGTGCTGTGGCCTGTAAAAAGGACACAGCTTATATGAGATGTTGGTATTTCTTACATGTATTCATATTTCTTATTTTTTAATGTGCCTTACCCATGGATATCATGTTTGCCTGGACTGTTGAGGTTCTCAAACCCTAGGAAATACCAAGTTTTTTACACTTCAGCTAAAATACTGGAGACTGACTCACTTTCTATATAATTATCAGATTGTCTGCCTCCCGGCTCTACTTGTGTTATCTGTAATGTAATGGGGTTTTATGTTCTTACGCTTTAAAATCTTGTACTAAAAGTCTGAATAATAATGTTTCGTTCTAATTAAATTAAATGGATGGGAGCATTCATTTGTAGTCTGATTTGCTTTTCGTTATCTCTCAGTCAATGTGGGAACTACGAGCACAGAATTATTGTATCAAGAAATTTTATTTCATGGCACCAACCCATGACCAAAGGCTGAGCCAAACCACAATGACCCCAAGCAGGCAAGTGAATAAACAGCAGAGCTTTTGAAGAAAACACAGATTTTGACAACGGTCATAACAAATCCTAACATTACCACAACTGAAATGCTGCAGCATGACCTGAAGTTCGCTGTTCAATCAAGAAGTCCCAGAAATATGTGTGTTTTTATAGGAGTAATGTGTCCAAATCTCCTCATTGCCATGCAAGTCTCACATGCAGCTACATGAAACATCTGAGGCTAGTTGTTGCTACAGCAGGACCTGCGAGTTACTAAATGTCTTTATTTTTCTGTATCCTGAACAACAGGAAATTACTCAGTGTGCTCAGAAACCGCTGTTTATGCGTTATTAGTGTAGTCAGATTGTGTTCGACTATAACTGCAAATTAGATGAAGATCAGGCCATATTTAAAGCGTAAATAAAGACTGGTCAGTCCCATCCAACTCCATCTGCTTTGATGAACAGCAGGTGTGCTTAAAACATCAAAGCTTTTTTGATGCAATAAATAGACTAAATTAGGTGTTTTCTTCATTCCAATAATCCACAAAGCCTTTTTCCTTTAAACATTAACTACAAGGAACATCTGGTACCAAATTTTCATACCTGATGATAAAATTGCATAAATGAACTGAAGTGGCTCTACGGCTACATCATGAATTTTCTACCTGTGAGGCTCACTGCGCCTCTTTGACTTGTTCCAGCAAGTCAAAGTTCATGCACGTCACTCTTTTACGTGTATTTGTTGATACTTCCCTTTACCCACAAAGGGGGAAAACAACAGTGGAGTTTGAAGTTTAGTTTGAGATGGCACCTACCAATAGTATAAAACAATACAGTTTCGCAGCTGTAATTTAGCATTTCAACCATCAGCTAACAGAAACGACTTTTGTTCTAAATGCATCTGTAAAAAGTTTTAAATGTTTTTATTGAATACAGCTTTTTTGTCTTTTTTTCCCCATATCTGCATGTATTCAGTGATACAGCTGGTATCATTGAACGTTTCAAAATCAGTCACAGGCTACCAAACAAATGAAAACAACAGAAAAAAAGCAACAGAGTCACATGACAGTTACTACAGCCCTCAGTGAAAACTCTATTTTGACTAAGAACCATGACTAAGTGCTTGCTTTGACATCTGTCTGAGGATGCGTGCATATGTGTGATTGGATTTGTCAAGTGCGAACTGTTTGCATGAGAGTGAGAGACAGCCTGGAGTGGTGCATTGTTAATACTCAGAGGGAAGTGAGAATAAAAAAAAAAAACATCCACGCTGTGTATTGTGGACTGTATTCAACAGCTGTCTAAGGCTTACGGTTGTTTATTACTATGTTATTGTATGATATGCTTAAACATACTTTTAGAGCTGAATTCTCTGAGGAATCTTTTTAGTTATGAGGTCAAAGCTTTTATGAGACAATCCCTTCACCTAGAAACTGAGGCTGTGGTTTCTGAAGGCAAGCAGTTTTTATAACATTTTTAAATTAACCTTGTATTCTACTGTGTTACTTCTTTTAGATAGGACACAAAAAGGTGTCCTGATAAACTAGAAATTTAGTCTGCTAAAGTGGTAAAGGAACTGCTTTAACCATGATAGTCTCAGATCACTTAAAAAATAGTGCCTAACAGAACTGTCAGTGAAAATAAAAGTAAACAATGATCCATCTGTTTTCTTCCAATTATCCAACCCTGGGTTGTGGGGGAGCTGGATCCCCTCCCCCACCCGTCCCACAGTGAAAGGTACACCCTGAATAGGTTGCCAATCTACTGAAGGGCTAACACAGAGAGACAGTCAATCATTCACAATTACGGTTAGTTAACCTAACCCTTGCACGTCTTTGAGCTGTGTAACGAACCTGGAGAACCCAGAGGGACCCCATGCAAAACATAAAACTTATACCAGATGAGAGTTAAACTCCTGTATCTTGGTTAAAAGTGCCCCCACCACCCCTCCTCACTCTAAATGTCTTTTAGTTGTTTTAAAACAAAACATTCCCACACATATGGTATCAGACATTCCTGCTTCGTCGTGTCAGAAACACTTACATTGTTCAGACGGTAGTCACATCTGTCACAGTTTTCAGACTGACTTTCTGGTGAAAGGTTCACCTTTTGTTCTTGCATGCTTATAATCATTTTCCAGTTCAGTGGATGATTTTTGCTGAAAGGAAGAAGAAAGGAAGAACTGGATGGCTCTGATGACTGATCCGACAGGTGCTCTCGAGTAGGCCAGGTAGAAGAACAAATAATTAAATCTAAGCAATTTGCTACGTATTATGTGAGGAAAGTATAATTACAGAAAACTGCTGAAGCACTCGGTCTTCAGGTAAAATAATATTTTAAGTTTACTCTTAGAACAAACTGGCAAAACTGGTTAGAACAGAAGTATAAACTGTTGGGTTGTTTATGATCTGATTATCTGACCACTCAGATCCACTGATCTGAGTAATTACTTTGTTAATTACATTGTTACTTTAACCATATCCACAAATCAATCGAGCCTTTAATCGTGGCATTTCCAAATATACAGTTGGAAACACAGGAAAGACCGGTAGCTTCAAACTGTTACACTAACGAGTAATCCCTGCAAACATTTTGATGCTGAAATTCAGGAAGCATTCTGGGAAAAGATCTAATCAGCCTCCTACACACTTCACACTGCAGTCAAGCCAATGTAATGCTGGGACTGAGGGGGTTGCCGTGCAGCATGGTGCTGTGCAGTGCAGTGTTGTGTTGTGCTGTGCTGTGCCGTGAGGGATAATGATCCGTGGCTGTGTAAGCCATTAGTGAGTAAGTGGTTATGTTGGAGCCCCTGTATCCCTGATGCCTGCTGTCACTTTGATAAATATGCAGCACACAGATGCCCCCGCATAAAACAGCACTCTGCTGCAGATAGAGGTGCCATTTAGTTTATTATGTTCCTCAGAATTTATTTATTGTCATGAATATTTTGTGTATTTTGAGTTTACAATTCAGTTGAAAAGTAGGACAGTGTTTGTTGGTGAGCCTCGTGTGTGCATAACAATCAGTCTGACAGACTGTAGTATGTTGTGCTTACAGTTGGCAGTCCAGGGACTAGATAGCCCTGCAAGTGCAAGGCCCAGAAGGCAGAGAACCACGTGAGGAAAGCCTTGCAATGAGAAAATGACAGCACTAGCTCTGACATGCATATCCGCTGACAGCGAGCGTTGCCTGCATGTGTGTTTGTTTCCCAGTGCGCTGAATTCACCCTTGACTCCCTTCAAAAGCTGATTTGTTTGGGTCACCTCAGCAAACCTCCATAGACATTCAGAGAAGACTTCCTGCAAAGCTGTCTCTTTTAAGTCTGCTTATTTTCACCTCATTTCACACCAGTATGAGATGGGCTCCTATGAAAAGACTCAATTCATGGTCCACTGAGTAGGAGTTTTTAAAAAGAATACATTAATACGTAGATGCACTCCCCTGAATTCCCTCTGATGTCAAGCAAGTAGCCGGTCCTTGCAACCGTATGTTGGCCGTCCCTCTCTCGCAATGTTTGCATGAAAGGATACTCAGTATAAAGCAAACGTATATATTTATTCATGCTGAGTGTTTGTTTTTAGCCCGGGCGCCTTTGTCCCACATGCAGATTCAAAGCCGCGAGTCTCACATGGAGTGGAGATGCAGCGGCTTTTTGTCTGCGTGAAAGGTTGGAGAAAAAGAGGCTTTTTCATGGTCTGAGTCCAGTGTGAATCGTGCTTTACATCCTGCTCAACTCTTTTGCAAGTGAATTAGATCCAGTGGCATTATACTGTGAATTCCCCAGGGTCAAACAGACACCGATAATTGTATTTTCTATTTTTCTGCTTTGCTTCTCTCTTTGCTTGTGAATGTATTTCAGTTTGGTATTTGTCTTGATCATCGGAATCTTTTTTTTTTTTTTTTCGAAATGTCTAATAAATCTTTTATCTGATTTTTCGCCAAAGCATCCTACAGGAGGTCTTGTTGCACTTCATTTCTAATTCAAGCGAGGAAAGCCTTTTCTTAGATTAAAAAAAATGTAGCTGTTCCACTCACTTAAATGCAACCTTTGCTAATTCGTGTAGCATTTGTTTCATGATGCAACAGAAAAGTGCCCCCCTGAGGTTTGCAATTAGGCCTAAAATTGTGTGCAAGTTTAGGTGTGTACGCTGAACCAATACCAAAAACTGAACCCTGGATGAGGGAGAGGGAGACTGCAACACAACAAAGTGTGTGAAAGAAAAAGGCCTGGAACTTTTTCAATTGTGTTAGTAGGTTAATCTTCAGCCCAACACTGGACTCCACAGTAGCAGGTTTCTAGGCACTGCTCAGACTGGAAATGCTGGCCTGGCAGTGAGCCTTACTGGCTTGCTATGCTTGTCCCAGTTGGGACTGTCACTACTGTGGCCAAGGAGAGTGTTCTGAGAGAGTGCAGATACCAGCTTTGTGTTCAGGATTGAGCCAAAACCACTGTTTTGTCTCTGTGTGAGTGTGAGCAGAAACACAGACCTCTTATTATTACTAATCTCGGGATTAGGAAAAGCAGCTTTAGGCCTTCAACTCATCCCCTCTAATCAGCTTCAGTGTATTCGACAAATATGATCTATAACTGCTCTTTCCCTTTGCACCTGGGCAAACAAATTGACACTATTACAAAACATGAACATGAGTGGAGAAGGGGCAGGAATGTTGGCTTGGATATGGATTTATGCTCTGATTCCCAGTATCTGTGGTAACAGGGCGGCAATAGATTAACACGAGGACATGGCTCGGATCGAGTGGCCTGTCCTGGCAACATCCTCATCACCTAAATTTGTATGATCACCAACCTCTTTGTTCAGTTAAGCTCGTAATCACTATCAATAGACCTGCAGTATTAAAGAGCTAATCTGGACTTTTAAACAATGGCGCTGGCATTGAAGAATTGATCTCTGCCAAATCACTAAAACGTTCATAATGAACTTTTTTGTCCCCTTGGCAACATCACCCCTCATTTACATCCCTGACATTTATATTTCATGTTTTATACATTTCTTTCAGCTGATCACAGGAGTGGTAAAATATGTGAATATTACAGCACCTTGTGGATCTGTGCTGGCCAATATAACTGATCGCCTGCAGTGATATCACATTCCTTAATATCCCAGGACATGTGTGGGTGTGTGTGTGTGTGTGAGAGAGAGTAAGAGAGAGAAAAAAAGAATTTCCTGGAGGTTTTGTTCGCCTGCTTTCCCCGAAATAGGATTTTGATCTTTTGCATTGAGTATGATTATAGTTCACTTGGTGCACACACGCTGGCAGCCAAACTTTAGCAAGCCACAGCTGCGAGGATGCAGAGTGTGTAGTGTTCATGTTCTTGCGTGTATGCGACGCCTATCTTTCTGTGGTTGTCTGTGTGCATGTGTGCCCACCTTAGCCAGGATCCCTGGAGATTGCAGATGGCGACCAAACATGCCAGCTAAGCACACACACACACACAAAAACACACATGTGTGCATACACCTCAAGAGCCAGGGCCTTGTATCCTGGAGTTTCTTGCTGCCAGGTTACAGCTCTCTTGGACGGCGCGGTGTTCCAAGATGGCCAACCGCCTGTTTAATCTTCACAGAACCTTACCAAACTGGAATGCGTCTTTTTCTGCTTCTTTATAATCGAGCCCAACAACACACAAAGCTAATCACTGTTTATGTTTACTCTACAGTTTGCTTTAAGTTTTACAATGTCAAATCAAGTTTATATATATACACCTGTTCTTGTAAAATATGCAGTAGTGTAAAAAAGGTACATTCAGTTAATGGTTTAGTTAAACTGAGTGATTCTGAACCTCTGAACATGATCAGAAACATCCATTCATCCATCGAGCCATTCTCTTCTGCCTATCCTTTTCAAGGTCGCAGGGGGACTGAAGCCTATCCCAGCTGTCTTAGGGTGAAAGGCAGGGTACACCCTAGGCAGGTCGCCAGTTTGTCACAGGGCTGATCTGAAACATATAAATCTAATTATAAAACTTCTGTGATGAATGCAAGATGCTTTAAATAGTCATCCCGCATAACCATGAAACAAACTGAACAAAAGCAACGAACCAAAATAACAAATTAATACGGTCACACAGCTGAAACACTCTAACCCGGGGGTCGGCAACCTTTCTGAAGATGAGTGCCATCTAAAATTCCCCCAGACGTCAGTGTGCCATATCAACACACTATATAGAACAACTTTATTAGAATTATATTTGTTGACAGATGTTGGCAAAGTGCAGATCAGATATTTAACAAAAAAATACACTTTTTATCCATAACAAGAACACCATAACAGTACTTCAGGGTTCAGGCACTTCCAAAGAGCCAAACTTTCTTCTATCTGAAGCAATAGTTCTTCAGGTTTTCTGATGGTCTTTTAAAGTTCTTTTTTGGCTACTGAGCATTTAACTCGCTGCCGAGCCATGTAATACTGACATATGAAACATTCCACTTTAAAAAGCCACCTAACTCAAGGGATGAACCACAGTGTTGTGTCTAAACATAACAGAAAACTTGTGAAAGAACCAGTTACCAGTTATTATTTTCATTTTTTGTTAGCTGAATATGAAAAATGCCAAAGACACTTTGACAAGTATAAAATAGGATTTTTGTGCTAACAAGGTGATTCTCAAAGAGCTGTTAGCTGATGTCTTGGTATATCTTGGTGTGGTGTGTCCTTAAAAAAACTGAGGAAACTGGACAAGTTATGGCCAAAGTTGTGTTAGGCCTAAAAAAAACTACAACATAGGAACAGTGCTGTATGTGAAAGTCCTGTCTGTAAGAAATGGTGAGAAAACAGCAAAGATCTGAAACAGTGCATGAAAGATACATCTGGCCCTTCAGTCGATCCATCGCCTGTTTGCTGAAGTCTCATCAGAAATGGTCTCAGTAGAAGGGTGGCTGCCAAAGAAGCCATTATTAAGGAAGGAAAATAGGGAGAAAAGACTGAGGTATGCCAAAATTACACAAAACCTTGAATAAAAATCAGTGGCAGCAAGTCTGATGGAGCGATGAATCCAAATTAAAATTTTTGGTTTGAATCATCATCAGGAGATTTAGATCCACCATGAAATATCATCTGAAAAGCATCTGGCAGTGGCTTCATTTTTCAACATGAAAATAATCCCAAACACTCTGCAAGTGCAGTATAAGGATACCTGGGTAGAAAAACACAAAAGAAGAATATCAGTCATGGATCAGACTCCCCAGAGTACAGACCTCAATATGAACATTATTTATTGATCATTTTGACGGAGAATTGAACAAAAGGCAGTGATTATCCAAAGATGAGCTTTGAATGTCCTTCAGAGAAAGAAAGAGAGAGAAAATAATGACTTAAAAGCTTTTTAGGTTTTCTAGCAAAATATAGAGAAACGAGGAGTATGATTACGAGAAAAATAAAATTCCAAAACAAGGCACAGAAAAACACTGCTCTAGAAATACCACACATAAACCCAAGACCATCACTGGTTTAGGAAAAATGAGCAACTCTAAACCTTTCAGACCTGACCTTAAAAACACATAATTTCACCTAAATTTTCCATGATGGATGATGATTGAAGCAGCTCTAGAAGCCTCGATCAAGCAAAAGACCACATGTAAGGACAACCACCAATCACAATAAACAAATACAACAAACCAAAATAGCACAGGCTTTGATGGAAGGGCGGCACAGCCACACAGTTGAAGCACTAACTAAAGAGAGTCGCCTCAATCACAGTAAACACTTCAAACAAGCTAACCCGACTGTACAGTTCCAGCTGTGAAGTTCCACACTGACATAGACGATGCACATTGCTGATCATTCGAGTCTGTAAGCACTTGATAAATAAAAGCGAGGACAGCAATTAAATATTTATTCTCAGAGATGAGGTGGAGGAGAGAACAACCGTGTGAGTCGTGAAGGTGTTTGTGTGACAGAAGCGACTCTTACCTGACCCCACAATTCTCGGCTGACCGCCATCGGGAGGAGGAAAAGCTGGACAAAGTAAAGGATGACTGCAACACTCAGCGTGTTACACTGACACAACAACCTGCCTGCGTGACCCGGTGTGAGGTGTCTGCATAACAGTGGCGGCGATGACGGGAAAAGATGTTGACTTACCAGGGTGTTAGTCTGATATACAGCAACACATGTAAACAAACACGGACATAGAAAAATCCAGTAGTTTGTGCTGTAATCACTCAAACATTGATAAACACAAGAGAGAATATGCACTCAAAACAAACACACTATTATCAGCCAATTATATACTGACGAGTATCAGTTTCTTTGCTAAACCAAGCTTCTTTCACCTAATTGTTATTGGGCTTTGCAATAAATTGTCATTCAAGTGGAAGCCTGAATAATTCCCAGTAGAAAGATGCAGGGCAAAAGGTCATCGAGAAAACCAGCACTGGTGAAATCCAGCCGGCCACCTATGGAATACTGTCCCATGGTCGTGTTTTCTAGCATATGTAATCTCTTTTTCAACTCTACATTCACACAATTAGCGATCTTATTTTCCACTTTCCACAACACTGCCTCTGTCCAGCTCTCTTTATGTTTGCAACAAAACAAAAACAGCTGAACTAGAAAAGAAGTGGGGCATAGAGCTAACCCGCCCGCCTGCCTAGGCATTCCTTATTTCTTTGGCTTTTAATGCTGGATGTTATAAAATATGCACGACGCAGCATGGCGGGAGCTATTCAAGGAGGACTGCTTTATGTGCCTATAGTCTGTGTTGCTGTCGTCTGTATGTATGTTTGTGTAGTATGGAGTTCAGATAATGGAGTCCCCATTTAATGGGCTAGAAAGGAGGACAGTGGCCCCCGCTGGCCTCGTGGATTGTGCATGTCAGTGTGTCCATTTACATTTAGACGGAACATACTACAGCAGATGAGAACGTTCAGTTTGGTTCCCATAGGAGGAAGACCTGTAGTAATATGAGGTCAAGCACAATGCATAATACATGTAGAAATATACTGTGTACTCTGTGGCAGTCCATTTGTTTTGTGGTACAAAGACATAGCCTAACACATTCGCTGATGTGCTCATCTAATTGCAGTTTAAATGACCACAGGGCAGACATACAATAAAACCAATGCTATACTTGACCAGCAGCAGTGACAAATCGCTTTATGGCCTTTCTCATGCATTAAGTGTAATGCATTATTAGTTTAAGCTCTCATACTTGACTGCGATTCCACAGTTACCGTCACTAACCTCTCCTTCAGCTCTTTTTAAAGCTGACTTGCAGTACATCCCACTGCACACTTGGGAAAACAAACCTTTATTTTTAAACTGAGCCTAAGCCAACTTGATGCTTATAGTAATTCCTTTTTCTTTTTTAAAAAAATAACACGGTCTATGACTCATCTCTTTAAAATTAAACACAAATCCTCCTAGAAAGGTTGCAGTGTTTGTAATTAAATGAGTGTCTATTTACAGTGTTGGAAATGTGACTTACACTCACTTACAGGAAGAAGGAAACAACAGAAAGTGATAGAAGTATGTTGAGGCTGTCAATTTAAATGAGGACATGCTTTCTTCTATATACAGAAGAAAGCTAAACTCAGACTTTTGTTTGGGAACTAGGCCACTGTGCTTTCTTTCAGGGGCTTAAATATGAGGACTGTTACTCTCACACATCTTTGCACTAGACATAAAGTGTTATATGCCAAACTGTTTTGGATTTGTTTGTTTTTTTATGCAGAAGTCATTGAGCAGCAGTACTGATTGGCATGGACTACCTTTAGATGCAGGTCTAGCTGTTGTCCACTGTTATTGATAAGCTGAGCTAACCAGTTGGTGTTTCATATGTGTTGTCAGGAATGAGTGATACCAGCATAGCTGCATAGCTTTAGTTCTGGGAGATCACTAAGTCGAGCTCTGCCAGAAATCCTGGCAGATCAGCCGATCTCAGTGCCAGCCCACATAAGCTTTACCCTTATGCACATCCTATTTGCAAAATATATATGGGGCGTGCTATTTAAGCTGTTTCAGCCCACATAGGCCTGCAGTTTCTGCTGCTGCCTCTGCATACCACTTTATGAACCCACCTCAACCGTTTACCATGAGTGCACTTTACTGCAGATATATCTATTTTGCCTAAAATTGTTTTGACAGGATAACAAAAAATATGTTTACAGTACAAATAAATCATATAATCATCTTGATTTTACTTTGAAACAAATTGTCATGTTTTCCAAACTCCCACTATTCAACCTCAAACTAAATAAAACTACACAAACTATGTTCTGATCGTCTAAGGAGGTATGAGTCATAATAGCGAACTGCAGCTCCGGAATGACAGGAGCAGTAATTGCTTGGATAATAACATGTGGTTTGAATACTTCATGCATTATATTAAGTATCATTCTTCTCCAATACAGATAACAATTGCTAAGTATCAATTCTCTGTATAAAAAGGATACTGCAGGAGCACAGCTATTGACTTGTATCATCTCTGCCTGCTAAAAAGAAAATCTGAAGAAGTGCTGAGTGTACCTGTCGTTTGCTGAGACGTAACTAGGAAAGGTAATCGAGGCCTGCAGTACTGCATTTATCCACATCACACCACAATAGCCATGAGGTAGTATTGAAATATTTTGTGTGTGTGTGTCCTTGTGTGCTCTCTAGAAGATTCTTACTTTTTCTTTGAGTGAATCATGTGAAAACTGGGGGAACAAAGAGTTACCATTTATGCTAAAGGAAAAAAAGGTGCTAGGATGTTTGGTTTACACAAGCCTGCATTTTGTGAATTGGATGTGTAGTGTGAGTTTGACATCTGTCTGAAACTATTTCAGCTTCTCAACGTCAAAGAATCCCTCAGCAGTTCACACAGTTCACAGTTAAGCAGAGAAGTGTTATTACAAACATATTTGCCATTTTACTGTCTCTTCAAACTAAAGCAGTTATCCGAGCATTTGTTTATGCAAATAGATCAGCTGGACATACCCCCTGCAGTAAGGAGCGTGTGCAATATTCTTCGGGCACTTTGCAAATAAGACTTGTGCTTTCATTTCAATTCATTATTGGCACAGTTAATAATGCTGTGCATTTCCTTATAGCAATTTTGAGCAATTTCCATTGAATCCTGACCTTTAAATCGTTGAACGAACTAACATTAAAACCAGATAGGAAGAGGTTGCGCTTTAAAGCCTGATACATGACGTGTGGTGTCTGCGGCTCTGCCTAGTGAAACATGTCTGACAGGTTTCCTGGCAGCTGGCTAATGGCGTCATCAGTGTCAGTGTAAATGATCAGGCCATCTCAGGCCAAACCAGCTCTATCTGCTCCGTACAGAATGGCAACATCCCTCACTAAGAGCCCCAGAGGGCACACATAACCCTGATTACATTTCTGCTACAGATACTGTATGGAACAGCAGCAAACCAACAGAATCCATCTCTGAACTCAGCCCTCCGACTACCAGGTTTGTTTTCATGACCCTACTCAAGAGATGCTTTAATTCTCAATAACAGTACGGTTAGCCACATATTTCTGCCAGAGTAAAATACAAATGCTGCCAAAAATACAAGCAGTAATGCTTACAAACACACAAAATCTCCCACTTACCTACATGCCAACAGCTGTGTGTTCTGGCAGTGTAGTCGAGCCAGTGGCAGTGACTGATCATGCCTCTTTAACTGGAACTATGAGATATGGCTCTATCTCCTGCTCTGCACAGGCACACTTAGCTCACAAGCCATGTTTTAATAAACCACACAGCTTCACAATCCCACCTTTACTGGGCAACAACCCCCTCATCCCTGCTTCTGCTAGGCATCCAGTCAGGTTGTTTGTGCTCTTTAAATCAGCCAAACCATTGTTGTCTTAACTGTCCTCTGCCATCTTCCCTCCTCTAAGAAGCAGCACTTGTTATTTTGGTTCCAGGAGCTTATCAGGGCTTTCACTGTCGCAAGAAAGTGACCTCAAATCGTTATCAGTGCTATAGCCTATCTTTACTAAAGACCCCAAACTCAGGTATTTAATTCGATTCAATTTTATTTATACAATGCCAAATCACAACAGCAGTCGCCTTTAAGGGCAGCCTGCCCCAACCTTAGCCTGGCCATCTGCCACGGCCTTTTGGAGCTAAAGGGAGGAAGACAGCACAAAAGACACGCTGTTGAAGAGATTAATAATAACTATTGATTAAATGCAGTGTCCACACTCCTAATAACTCACCCTCAGGAGCTAAGATACGCCATAAGTTTAGCAGAGGCTAATGAGGATCCTAAAGGCGAATCCAGTGATCAGTTTGATGTTCGTGTGGTGACAAGTCATAGCTAAGTCATAGCCTGCTTGTGCCTGCTACCAGTGACAGCCGCACAGTGTAGCAGACTTTGCGTTTGCTAACTTCCTCAATTAGAGCAACTAACATTATATTTTAGAATAACTCTACAGCAGGTGGATTGAGTACATTTTTGTTAGCTAAGCATTCTTAATATAGCTTACTGGGGCCACCACAATATAAACTACATAGCTACATACTAATTACTATGAGACTGAAAACTAAAGCCTTCTGCACTGTGGATTCTGGGAAATACTTTCTGTTAACATTCCTGAAACACTCCTGGCAAACATCTCTACACACACAGAGAACCTACACAAAGCATGCTGTCGGTCTCAAGCTGAAGCATTCTTTGTCAAGTAATGTATGTGTATTTAGTTTCATCCATTATTTTTGGAGCAGACGTGACCAGCTCAGATCTTCTAAACATTACTGGCAAATGAACGCATATTGCAGAGAGATGCCACTTCAGTAATAACTCGTCTCGAATGATCTGTCATGTCTATGTATCTGTTTTTTTTCTATCTGTTTTCCTTATTGTGCAGATCAGCACAGGATAGGTTGGCCTCTTGCTCTCAAAACTTGCTTTTCACGCACTGCTGAACTTTCCATCTTCCATACTTCTTTATGGTGTGACCCTTTCAAAATAAAAGAAAAAAACCCTGTTAAATAATGTATATATCTGCGGAGATAGAAAGAGCTCTGACATGGAGGGTCTCCCGGGGCCGTGGGCCAGTGTCACCATGCGAAAAAAGCAAAACTCCTGAGAGGTAGCTTGAATAAAATGGCATCCAGGCATGTACAGTCATTCATAAATGTACATGACCCGCTCACAGTGGAGAGACAGATATACATTGTCACGTCATTGCTACAGGGTGCAAGTAAGAAGCATGTAGCCTTGATGTTGGGTGGAAGCTGGTAAAAGACATATAGATCGCATGAGTATAGTTCACTGTAAATCAGAAACACAAACAAAGAAGACAGAGGGGAAAAAGTAAGATTATTTCTTCATCCACCCACACAAAACAAATGCTCTGAAAAAAACAGCAAAACTCACAAGAATAATAGGGGATTTGATTGGCAGGTGCAATAATTCAACCAAGAGAATTCATCAGTGATTTCTAACAGCATTGTGTGTGTTTGCATGTATGTGTGTGTGTGTGTGTGTGTGTGTGTGTGTGTGTGTGTGTGTGTGTGTGTGTGTGTGTGTGTGTCGGAGAGACAGCTGTATAAAGCATGGTATAAAAAGCGTTGTTGTCTTCCTGGCAGCATAAAACTGGAAGAAAAATCTACTACTGTGAAACTGACAAAACAGCTTAAATCAAGACTGAAACGTTGTCTCTCTGTTTGTGTGTGTGTGTGTGTGTGTGTGTGTGTGTGTGTGTGTGTGTGTGTGTGTGTGTGTGTGTGTGTGTGTGTAGGACTGACAAGCTGTCAGTACTGTGTGTGCAATTGAAAAGAACAGCAAGTCTGCTGAGAGTGCGGTCTGAGTGTCTGTGTGTGTGTGTGTGTGTGTGTGCGTGCGTGCTTTCTACCATTATCACTTTCATTCCCTATTCTTTTTTTCCTACACACCACATTGATCCACCACTGTTCCTCTCTCCCCTGTCCATTTAGTTTTAGAGAGAGAGAAAGAGAAAGGTCAAGCTGCTTGTTTTCTCAGGCTTCAAGACAGCAAATACTCCTGGTACACCCATTTTTGTATTCTGATTTTGAATTTTTCATACCGTTCTTCTATCTATAAAAACTGAGCAGTTAGGGGTAATCATCACTTTTCTGTAAACCCAGTACAAAGAGTAAAGCTGCCAGATAACCTTGTAGCGAGGCACTACTAGATGGGCCATGTAGAGGTATTTGATTTTACCATCCAGTGCTTTGTGAAAGGAGGGACTGCTGAAAGAAAGGTGGGATGTGTGGCTAGAGGGCAAGTGGAAATAAGGAAAGATGGAAAGAATATAAAGGCTCACTCAAGTGTTTCCAAATACAGTAGTACACAGCCTGTTAGAGGCAGGGGTTAAAGCAGGATTTGGCAGGTGGGGGAACAGTCCAGTGGTGCAGCATGGGGGAAGAATTACTTAAATCACCTAATAACTTGTTCTATGAGCTCCAGCAGATTTCTCTTTGTTTACAGGCTGTGATCATTTGACCTGTGCTGCTACTCTGATTTTCACTGCGCTTTGTGGATTTAGCCAACAGAATTCAACCAGACATAAGCAGATGTTTCATGAGTATGAAAGATAGGATCTCATGTTTGCTGCCGTTGATTTAACTGATAATACTTCATGGCCTGCTCCAACAGCCGTCCAACATAGGTGCATAGCACAGTGCTGTAAACTAACCAGTATAACCTGCATTCAGATATACGAGATTATAACAGCTTATAACACAAAATCTGTGTATTTTTTTTGCAGGATATTTCTCAAAAACATGATTCAGCAACATGTTTGCTTCCAACATCTTACCTAAAACCTTTAAAATGAATCAGAACATTGTAAATTTATGTAGAACATTTTGTAAAACTGCACTTGCTGAGCAGTTCTTAGCTTTAAAAAGAATCTTTCATCTTCCTCTCCCGTCCTCTCTTTCTGACAGTTTTCACCATCTGTCATCATCACAAATGAACTTTTTTACTCGCTCTAGGATGTACAGCAGCTGTACATTCAGCTCACAGATACATTTTATGACAAACTGCACAGAAACAGATTGTGCGCTCGCTCATATTTGTTGAAATATGAAATTTCTGGCCACTTAAAATGTTTCTCTGTTTCTGCTCGCTACTCTTCTGTAGTGCTAGCTAATGGGATGTTATTATTTTCTTCTTACTAAGTGTCCCTTTGCCATCAATTGAAGCAATGCCAGGCTGCAACATACATAAAATTTAGAAGCTGCATTCAGGTTTTGTCAAAATTACCTTTAAAAGTTCTTTAATTATATTTTACTGGCTAAAAGAACTGGCATCATTATTATGTGAACACAAAAAATGGCCTGTATTTGTATACGGGCCATTTTTACAGGCCAGATTATCTGATTAGCCAGATTATCTGGCTAATCCTACACATCCAGTCATCCACCCATTCACACACACACAGGTGGTGGCAAGCTACATTGTAGCCACAGCCATCCTGGGGCGCACTGACAGAGGCGAGGCTGCTGGACACTGGCGCCACCGGGCCCTCTGACCACCACCAGTAGGCAACGGGTGAAGTGTCTTGCCCAAGGACACAACGACCCAGACTGCTCGAACCGGCAACCTTCCGATTACAAGGCGAATTCCCAACTCTTGAGCCACGATCGCCCCAAAAAGGGATAATAATGCAGGATCCATTTTTTTACATGTTCACCTGCATGCCAAAGCCTGTTGACTACAACTTATTTGCTATTAAAAACAGGGATATTAGACATTAGAAACACACACACACACACATACACACACATACAAACATGAGTAACCACTCATGAACACCGGAACTTTCTTTGTTTAATCAGGGTTTCAGTCTACAAGTTACAGATGTCCCTTAAATGCCTCACATGTAAGCAATCAGTTGTGAAAGCTAACAGATTAACATATAACATTGCTGGTTTGAAAAGTAGACAACTTTTCAAGTATGCTAAACACATGTGTGTGTCCTGCTAATGAACACAAAATGCAGGAACTGCAAGGCAGCTGCTTGACAATTAAAAGGGAATTCATCTTGAACACATTATGGCAATGATCGTCCTCACAAAGACAGAAATGTTTGTGTCTGCTACACCCCTCACACAGAGAAATAGTTTCTGTGTGAGGGGTGAGTGTTCATCTGAATCGACCTCAAACTCTACACTGCGGTTACTTTAACTACGCTTGAAGTTGATTGAACGAGCAGTTATTGAGATGGGTGAATAACAGAGAGGCTCTCACACACATGTGAAAATATGTGCAAATATTATCTTTGTAGAGTTATTAACTATCACGACATAAAGTTGCACTAATCAATATTCTAACATCAACAAATGAAAGTGGGTAATTGAAACTCATTACACCAACTTCCCAAGTACCAAACAATCAACATCCACAACAAGCTGGTATACCAGAGTTGTTAGAGTGAACAGAAGGCACGTGACATTACACTTTATAAAAAGTGATAAGTATGTTTTTTAGTTCTGTGAAAATGAAATTGAAGATTTAATTCCATGCTTCAGTTTTAGGTTCCTGATATTGTGCATACTGGCTTACACTGAGATATTTAAAGTGCATCCACACAGGGAGAGATTTGCAACAAAGTACTAACTCGAGACAGGCAAAATAGCCACTGCAACGCAAAGTGCGTGGGTCCAGAGCTAAACCTATTCAACTTCTTGGCAAATAATTAAAGAAGCTACTAATGACGGAAAATAATGTTTTTGATTGACATATGAAAGGGTGATAAATACATTACACAGTTACCTAGGCAACCACAATGTCTCAGGTGCTTCTAACCAATCATCAGCGATAAAGTGATGCACGATAAACGAGCCACTTCCTGTGTGGATTCCCCTTTAAAGAAAAGAACAACTTTCTATGTTCTTGGTTGCTCCACTGAGTCAAAATATCAGCTATGAAAAGAGTCTGTGTCTACAGCTCGTTTCACTGCCAAAATGAGTGTTTCTCAACTATCTAATGACCAAATCAAACCTTTTGTATTTTGGTATTTCAGACTGGATACTGAAGACATTTCGGTGAGAATATAGAAAGGATGGTGCAGGAGTGATTTGAGAAGTTTCTAAGAACATCTTGGTTTCTACATTTGATGTGCTACTTTGGCTGCTCCCTCGTTAACAAGGGTTCGCCACAGCGGGTAGTTCCCCATGTTTGATTTGGCAGATTTTTACACTGGAATGGCCTTCCTGGCACAACCCCGAAGGGATTTGTGTCTCCTCCCGCGGTCAAACCGGGGTTCTTTCACTTTTTAGGGGAATGTGTGAGCCACTAGATACAATTACGTAAAGCTAAATTGTATTTAGTCTTGTCACAGATAATGACCCCCTGTGCCAATACATTGTGTCAGCACAAAAGAGTTCCAGATGCAGAACTAGTTTCTTTAAGCAAAGCGAGGCAAAAATCTCTATAAAAAGATTAACTGTCTATCACCTACTGTACAGAATGTACTGGAAGCAATGTGCTAATTATTGTGGGCCTGCAGTGTGATGTCACTGACATTATTCTCCAAATGTTCATCGGAATCATTATTGCTTTTTATTAGTTTTATAATTAACATATGGCGAATGATTTGCTGTTCAGTGATAATTCAGGCAGCTGTCTGCATGACATTTGGAGAGAGGGATACAGATATATGGTAATTGGATTTGTTTGCGTGTGAGCGCGTGTGCTTGTTGTGATATTTTGAGCCCCACTGGCACAATACTTATGCAACACACTTAAGAAGAGACGACTATTTAAATTAAAAGGGGGTTTTTTGTGGTTATTTATTGAAACTGGAACAAACGTTTGGTTAGAAAAACATAGAACGGCAATAAAAAGCTAACTTTTCTAATATTTGAAATCACAGCGCGTGTTCTCTTTTATCAAATAGTTTGAAGTACGGTGTCTTCTGAAGTGCTGTAAGCAAACACAGCAGACAGTGAGGAGACAACATAAAGGGGGTGAAAAAGATTAGTTTCCTCTTCTCATTTAGAATTCATCAAATCTGATTTTTTTCCACTTCCCAGTATCCTTTTTAATGGAGCGTTCTGTCTCTCATCTTCAGCACTCCTTAACTTTTATCCCTTACTATGTTCACTTCTCTCTCTAAAGCTGTCAGAGAATGAGAGAAAAGATGTCTGGGAAAGGACAGGACGTAGTTAAGAGAAGCTGGGAAACATAAGAGGATAATTAGAGTACCCAGATGGCACTCCCTAACTAATAGTCCAAATTATCAGTAATGGGGAAGGTTAGGGAACAGAGCAGAAAGAAGTGAAATCTCACCATGGCAGCTAACTTGTTGCTGGAAAGGAAGCTAACAGCTTCTCATTGGGGGGGAAATTGGTAATAACGAACTGACAGACAGCCATCTTTAACCAATCATGTGTCAGAGGTTAATAAACCATGACACTGAGTCCAAGACAAAGTCGTGCCAGTGATTTCAGCTGCATTATCCTCTCAGTTCTATCCTCCGACGCCTTCCCAATACATATACTCAGATTGCACATGACACAGGTTGCTGTATCATGTGCAAAACAAATGCATAAATGGGTTCTCTCCAGCTTCACCAGGCATATAATATTCATATGTAACAGTAATGTTAACTCATAAATGATTTTTGTGATATGCAGAAGTTTTATTCTCTGCTAAGTAGTTACAATCAGATATATTCAAAATGGTATTTTGGAGGGAGAAAGATCAATATTCTGTCATTTATCAAACAATATCGAGACTCATTTCAAAGAAACTACAAAGAAAGCACATTTTTGCCTCTACATATAACTTTCCTTAACCATAAACTATGCCCTGCAAAGTTTTAAGTTACCCGAGACTGCGCCTGTCAGCCCAGCACAATGAGGGTGCACGGAATGAGGTTTGTGTTTCTGCTTGTCACACTGACTGATCTCACAGCGTGTTTTGCAGATTATCTGGAAGGACACGTAGTGCTTCAATGTTTTCAATGTCATTTTTCAAATCTGCGAGCACCGTGAGCAAAAACTGATTTACGAGAAATGCATTGGCGAAATCGCAGCGATATAACAAAAAAAAGTGCAAGTGAAATGAAAAAGAAAACAGAATGAAGACGGGGTTTTTTTTTTTTTTACTTTTTTGGTTGGGAACCATTTATTACTGCACCCAGTTTTGAAAGATAACAGTGGAAAAGTTAAATGGGGACTGGGGGATTGTAACTGTTGCGATTGTGACTTTTTCACTCCGCAAGTAACATATTCAAACTTTTTTTTGCCTCTCAAAAGTGCAGTTTTTAAAATGGAATTACATAAGATCTTTTATAGCTCTCACTTCACTTTGCTGCACCTGGCAGGTCAGCAGGGATGACGTTTTGACTGTATAATCCCTGCATTACTGAAATGAAGATATCCACAATTTTGACTCACAACATTCGCAGGATTTCACTGTGTGGGCTGTTTCACCTGGCAGAGGGCCAGTGTTGCGGGACCACAGACAGATCCCACACATACGAGGTCAGAGCAGATATTTGACTCTACCCTCCTCTGGCTTCTCTTCTGAAACATACCTCAGCAGAGCACAGTGAACTTGCCACTGAGGTTACGCTTAAACACACACACACACACTCTAAGACGCTTCTGTACGTGTATGGTTCCCCCTGAAGGAATGAATGAAGAAAGAAGCTCTTGAATTGACCTTTTTGGTGTAAATTACCATGCAACCGTTGTATAGTTTTACAAATTGCTGTGATTATTCTGGAATTGGAAACCCTGATAAATGAGCAGTTTTCTGTGAGTATTTCAGTTCACCCTGGCTACATGTAGAATGTAGCCAAGAGTTAAGTCCCCATGTATAAATCCTCACGAGCTTCTAAATGTGCCTTAGTGTTACATACACATGAATAAATTACCGTAAAACAACAACATTTATTTTGCAGAATGAAGATGAAGCAGGCCCGCCTGCCAAAAGAAGAGCACACACAGGCTTAATCGAGCAAGCAGCTTTTCAGGAATCAATTCAGTTAACCAGCAAACACAAAAAAGTTTTGTTATTATGCAGTGCAATATATTTAATTCTCCCAAGACATATGCAACATGTGCTCTAATTAGCCAGCTCTCCTGTCTCCTCTTTAATTTTGTTGTTTGAGTCAAATACAGGCCTCCATAACTCAGGGGACAGGACAGATTGGGCCTGTGGAAGAAGTATCAAAGCACAACTGAGGCAACAATGTTGTTGCAAATCGCTGTGAGGGCTAAAATAAGTATCCGGTGTATTTAAAGCCCGGGTAAAGCCATGGACTGATATTTTTTTCTGTAACTGATATTTAGTCATGCTATTATATTGATATTTTTCTGGTGTTTTTAAAAAAAATAATTCCTTTTGTCTATAAAAAGCAAATAAACACTCAGACAGCTCTCATTGTACAGGTGCCGGACAAGTGGTTCCACCAACTTGTAGCACTGAGTACTCTTTCTTTGCTCTCCATAAATGGTTCCCCAGCTTATCAGCAACCTTATCAGTAACCAAAAAATCAAACTTATTTTCAGACACGAGGAGGTAATATCTGTGTAATGTGTCCTACATGCATTTTGGGCTAACAGTTCCTGTGTCATTGACATCTTCATTGGGGAATGCCAAATAGGCAAACATTCAATAAACAGACAGGCCTCTGTGACATGTCGGACAGTAACAAGTTAAAAATTACCAAAGTGAATAAAATGTGGTCGGGTGACAGCTGGTGGCCAGAAATTAAAAACAGCAACAGACTAAATAAAATCACAAGAATAATGACACATAGAAACACGATTATGGATCAAAGCCTCAAAATATAATAGAATAAGCAAGAAATCAAAACAGGAAATCCAGAACTTTGTTAGACTTTGTTAGACTTTGTTTACTTTTTTTACAGTATATGTCTTTTTCTCCTGGAGTGATAGATCTAGCCAGCAGTCAGTCATTCAGGTCAGCTGAGATCTCAGGAAAACCACTGCACTTCCTTCTGACCTACACTAATCTCTCCTGTGGTTCTGTCTTCCGACACCATTATTTAATCTCATATTCCATCTTGAATGTCATTTTACTATCCAATGTATTTATTGTTTTATCTTTTTTGGGTGACAAATGCAAATTCCTGTTACCTGCATAGGAACATTTCATTGTGGGAGATGCAAAACAGCTCTTTATCAAGATGTCACTGTGCAAGGAAAATGAAACTGCATTCAAGTGTTTGTGTCACTGGCAGTCGATGTTTGGTGTCTTGCAGAGAACAGCTGGCACGTCAGTGCTACCTGTAAATGCTTGCAATTCCCTTGTGTGTGTGTTTGTGTTTTCTGAATTGCCCTGTTAAAAAGATTAAAAATTGTGATGCACATCCTTTTCACCACAGCCATTTCCAGAAATATATTTCTAATCAATTCAGTTCAGTTTGTTTCATATATTGCCAATGCACAACATCAGCATCTTTGTCTAGCACAGAAAGATTTTAAAATCTTCTGACAGCATCATGCTCATCATAAAATAATTTTTTTTAACTTTTTGTTGCACATTGGTGAACCTGTCACCATCCTTACTGATCTAAGATGCTCTTTTCATACCTTGTCATGTTAATGAACTGTTGCCAATTAACCTAATTCACTTATTGAACCTAACTCCTTGATAGCTGGTTCGATTCCAGCCAGAGACACAAATTTTACAGTTTCATTTCTTGTGGCTCAAATAAAAGGATCATTTTATCTGCCACAGCTGCCCTTGTAAACAGAGATGCACACAAAAAGTGTCACATTTGTTTTGTAACTACCTTTTTTTTGGTATTTATACGTCAATTTGAAAAAATAACAAAAAATAGCTATGGTTTCTGCACCTTGTGTTTTTTTTTGTTGATTTGTATAATTGATTTTTTTTCTTTCTTTTTAATAATTGAGCTTGATAATGCAAATTTACCTTCATAGTGCAGGTTCACCTTGGAGACATGTTCACACAACTGTGGATGTGAATGCACATTGTGCATTTGGCATTTTGCCAAACAGGGTAATTGTGCGGCATCTGACAAGTTCCCGAACCACTGAGTTTTAATCATGATGAAATGACGGCCCTGGCAAGGTGCAAAGCTGTATTCTTCCACAGATTCATTGATAGTGCTGATTTAGCAGGCCTAGAGGCGTGATTAAATAATTGAGTTGCTGTGGGTGTTTATAATAAGAAGTTATTTGAAATCGACGTGGAGGTCAGCGGTTAGTTGTCCCTTCCTTTAACCATGCTACTAATAATACAGCTCCACATATCGTCACCTTCAGTGGCTTTTTCACATAAGCAGCTGAAGGAGTAAAGGCTTCGGTTGGATGCATGTGTTCTGTATTTAATGAAGCACACATAGGCACCGAACCTCACTTCATTCACTTTAATGATTTACACCTAATGCCACACTGGATTGCCTTTTCCTTATTTAATTTTTTGTTCTTCATTTGATCCCATTCACCTAAAGAGGAACCTGTTTGTTTCTTGTTTGCATAAAGAGTGCTAAAAAGCTAAGCTAAATTAATCCCCAATTAGGAGTCTGACCAAGATAAGTTCAGGCTCGCTCTAATCTAGCCTTCCTGGGTCTCATTTGTCCTCTAAGTCACTAATTTAGTCTGGCACGTCACCTTAACGACCAGTCCCACTGCAATAAATACTGAATAAGCTATAAAGACTCTTCTGCCCTCAGCTGAATGTCTCTATCCAGCTTATGCAGTGAGCTAAACATAAAATGGCTTCAGTAAACACTCAGGAGACCGCATGCCATTCTTCGGAGCTTTACTGATCCTTATTTTCCTTTTTTGTAAAACTGTAATAACAGAAACAGAATACAGTGTATTCACTCTCCATACAAATACACAAAGATTACATTAAATATTGTTGACTTATGTAAACAGTCACTACACAATCAACAGATACAGAGATGGTAAGAGATACAGCTAACACCACATGCTGGTATGCTTCATGTTAGCAGGCTAAACAAAGGGCTAACAGCTAGCTTGTGCTAGTAATGTAACAAACTCGCTAAACACACAAGAAGCTCATTACTTTGCTGAACAAGGTACTAATAAGTGGGAACAATAAACCGTTTTGCCACACTTACAGATTATGCCTTTTCAAGGGCGTCAGATGCAGGAATTTACAGAGACACAGCCAAATGGACCTTCCCTGTCGAGCGCTGGGAGAAAACCACTGCTTGCGCTCTAACATGGTGCTACCCTGTCAACCCACTAGATGGCAGGCTTTGCCCAGACAAGATCAGGAATAAACATATTTTCTGACATGTTGCAACAGTTAATTACAGAACGAATGATTATGATCCGCCATATAACAAACTTATAAAAAACATGCCTTAGAAATAACAGGAGGGACAGAATACTCCCCGCCTGACGTCTGCAGGACGTCACACCAACTAAAGCTGAATCCCACTATTACAAAGGATATTAAGAGTCTTTCAGACTTAGCTCTTAGGTACCAACAAGACGACTTCACTGATGGGTCTCAGGTACACTCTACAGTCGCCACTGCGGATGATCTTGACTTCAATCTTCCTTACTCTGCCATCTTGACTGGGGAAGGTCTTTGTGACTAGCCCTAGTGGCCAGTCAATCCTGTTTTCTTGTCCCTCTTTGAGCAGGACCACATCTCCAATTTGTAGATTGGGCTTTGATGCCCTCCACTTGCGACGACCCTGTAGTCCGCTGAGGTACTCTCTCCTCCATCATCCCCAGAAGATGTTGGCTAGGTACTGTACACGTCTCCATTGCGCTCTAAACAGGTCCTGATCGTGGAACTGACCTGGTGGTACTGGGGGCGCACCAACCTTTTGTGTGAGTAGCATGGCAGGAGTGAGAATCTCAGGATGCTCTGAGTCAGCAGAAACTGTGGTAAGTGGCCTTGAGTTGACTATTGTAGTGACCTCCGACATGAATGTCACTAACACCTCATGTGTGAGCTTTGCATTTCCGTGCTGCAGCAGCATTACGTCAAGGATCCGCCGACTGACGCCAATCATGCGCTCCCAAGATCCAGCCATGTGCGATGCATGTGGAGGGTTAAATTGCCACTCACAGCTTCTGTCTCCAAGATACTTGTTGATTTTGTCATTATGACAACCCTTCTTGTCGATTTGGAGTTCTCTGCAAGCACTCACAAAGTTTGTGCCGCAGTCGGATCTGAGTAGTTTAACAGCACCTCGCATGGCAACGAAACGGCGCAGAGCATTAATGAAAGATGAAGTGTCCATTGCTTCTATCACTTCGATATGTATGGCACGAGTGCTCATACACGTAAAGATCACTGCCCATCTCTTGGCCTCTGCTTGACCTCCTCGTGTCTTTCTGACTGTAACAGGCCACGGACCAAAAACATCTAGGCCCACACACGTGAAAGGAGGGTCTGTACACATTCTGTCTTCTGGTAGATCTGACATGATCTGCTCTTGTTGCTTGCCCCTTAATCTGCGGCATATGACACAGTTGAAGATGACACTACTGACGGCTCTTTTCCCACCCACAATCCAAAAACCTGCAGCTCTGATTGCACCTTCGGTGAAGTGTCTGCCCTGATGACATACTTGTGCGTGAAAGTGTCTGATTATGAGCTGGGTTATGTGGTGTTTACTGGGAATGAGCATGGGGTGTGTCTCATCTGTTGACAGTTGAGCTCTTGCGAGCCGGCCACCGACCCTAAGGACTGCATCAGCGTCTATGTAAGGACTCAGCTTGCTAAGTGGACTTTGTGTGCGAATGGACTCACTCTGCTCCATGCGCTTGATGTCATCCGCATACACCTCTTTTTGAACTGCACGAATGATAGTAACCTTGGCCTGCTGGAGCTGTTCTTCTGTAGCATAGTTGTTGCACTTGTGCCATCCACGACATGTGCTCTCTGTTTCACCTTTAAACGACTCGGCAATGTGCAGCAGTCTGGCAATAGTTTTTAGCAGACGACTCCAATTTGAGAATCTCTCGAACCTTGTGGTCCCGAGCTCTTTTTTTGACAGAAAGGTGGCACAGGATACGATATCTGGGCGCAGCTCAGTGTCGTTTTCAGGGCAAACAAGGTCAAAAGGTTCTTTCTGTATTTGTCGTTGGCCTGAATCTGTAAGGAAGGCAGGTCCGCTAAGCCATGTAGAGTGAGACAGATGCTCAGCGGGCAGTGCTCGTGTGGCATGGTCAGCTGGGTTTAGCTGTGTGGGTACGTAATGCCATTGGTGGGTCTGGGTAGAACGCCTAATGCGCTCCACACGGTTATGCACATACACATAAAAGCGTCTTTTTTCATTGAAAATATATCCAAGGACCACCTTCGAGTCGGTGTAGAAGTTCACCTCATCGATAGTAGTGTGAAGCTCCTGCTGGACCATTTCCGCCACTTCTACAGCCAGCACAGCAGCACAAAGTTCCAGTCTTGGAATTGTGATGTCTGGTTTTGGAGCCAGCCTGGCCTTTCCAAGAAGAAACCCAACTTCACTGAGCCCATTGCCTGCTGTGAGTTTCAGGTAAGCGACGGCTCCAACAGCTTTTGTGGATGCATGATGCTTGAAATGACAATTGGTCTGTCGACAGGTCCCAGCCTAACCCAAGGCTGCGTTGCATGAGTGGGGCGTGTTGTCCACGTTGGAGTTCCTGCGGGCCTGTGGCTAGATCTTCACTTGGGAAGGCACTGACGACTACAGGGCTGTTGGATGAGATCTTGTGAAGGCGGATGTTAGACTGAGCCAGCATCCTTTGTGTTCTGTGAAGGACGTCAATCGCCTGGGTCTCAGAGGGAAATGACTTTAGCCCATCATCTACATAAAAATGGCGCTCAATAAATTCCCTTACATCACTGCCATATTCTTTCTCTCCTTCCACAGCAGTCTTCTTGAGTCCATAGATGGCAACTGAGGGGGACGGGCAATTCCCAAAAACATAGACTGTCATGTGAAACTCGTCCACTTCTCCATCGAGGTCGTGATCGCGGAACCACAGGAAACGCAGATAATCACGATGGTCCTCTCTGACCGTGAAGTTGTGAAACATCTGCTCCACGTCAGCCATCACAGCATGTGGGTCACCTCGGAATCTGAGAAGCACGCCCACAAGGCTGTTATTGAGATCTGGGCCTTTACACAGTACTTGATTCAGAGACACATTTTCGAACTGGGCGCTTGAATCGAAGACTATTCTGATTTTTGCTGGCTTTTGGGGGTGGTAAACACCAAAGTGTGGGAGATACCAGCATTCTTGGTGGGGTTTGAGAGGGGGTGCCCTTTCTGCATGACCTTTGTCGAAGATCCTTTTCATAAACTCCACATAATGATCTTTCATCTCCGTCTTTCTCTTTAATGTCTTCCGTAGGGACATGAGGCGGTTGAGAGCCTGCTCTCTGTTGTTGGGTAAGCGACGTCGGGGATGACGAAAGGGCAGGGGGGCGACCCAGTTATTTGCATCATCTTTAGCAAACTCTTTGTGCATAATGTTCAGAAACGTCTTATCTTCTGCAGAGAGTGCCATTTTGTCATCATCAGTAGTTTGTTGAAAGATGTGTTTGCCCAGTTCATCTTTGACCTGTGTGCTCTCAAAAAGGGGGCATTCTTCTGTGATCTTCACTTTTGTGTAGATTCTGTTGCCACAGGGAGAGAGAAAACTGGGGCGGCCATTATCCAGTATGTTAGTCTTGTAGGAGTTCAATGTGGGTCTGTGAGCTCCCGAGAGGCAAACATCCCCAACAATTACCCATCCAAGATCAAGCTTTTGGGCATAAGGTGCTTCATTGGGCCCATTTGCCTGGCGTCGAACCTTGTGAGCCTGAATTACATCACGGCCTAAGAGGAGGAGAATATCTGCCTCTGGATCAAGAGGGGGTATTTGTGCAGCTATGTGAGCTAGGTGATGATGAGCAGCTGCAGCTTCTGGGGTGGGTATCTCACTCCTGTTGTCAGGAATCTGATTACACTCTGTCAGTGTTGGTAGTGGTATGGACACTTTTCCGTCCACACCCTCAATGACAAAGCCGTGAGCTCTACGGCCTGTTTTGTTCGTTGTGCCAGAGCATGTTTTCATTGTGTATGGAAAGGCTTCACCATGTACATTAAACATGTCAAAGAAGGGAGAACGAGCCAGTGACACATTACTTTGGTCGTCTAAAATTGCGTACATTTTCGTTTTCATTTGAGGGGCTGTGCTGTGATATACTTTCACCATGCAAATTTTAGAACAAGACCGTCCTTGTTGTCCCTGTCCACATACCTCAGTGCAGTTAGATGTAGTCACTGTGGAGCTCGGGATGTCTGGCTCCCCGCCGTGTGCCTCTGGTGTAGAATCAAAGCTTCCACTTCTCCAAGGGGGTGGCCCGGCATGCATGGCGGAGATGTGGGTATCGCTTTTGCACTCCAGACAACGAATATCAGCTTTACAGTCTTTGGCCCTGTGTTCTGTTGATGAGAGACACTTGTAACAGATCGAAAGCCCTTTGAGCAGACTTTTCCGCTCATCCAGTGTTTTCATCCTAAACCCTCTACATTTTGCAAGTGAATGGGGCTTCATGTGTACTGGACACCGTTTGTCGGGATCAAGAGAGTGAGTGTTAGATTTGTTGCTGGGTGTGCCAACCTGTGTTTTGTTTGCTGTTAGCGGGGCTCTAAAATGTGATTGTCTCACCAGCGGCCTTTCTATCCTCATGTGCCCAGTGCTGTAATTTTGTAGGATAAAGCTGGGGTCAGTTTTCATTTCAGCATTGCTATTTACGAACTGGACAAAGTAGGAGAAAGGCGGATAGTGCACTCTGTGTTCTTTCTTATACTTGGACCCCTGTTTGATCCATGACTCTTGCAGGGTATGTGGGAGTTTTTCCACAATTGGGTTTATGCCTCTTGGAGTGTCAAGAAAGCTGAGGCCTGGCAGATATCCTTCGTTTTTTGCTGCTTCAAGTTCCAGGAGGAGATCTGCAAGTTCCTGTAGAAGGTGATTGTCTCTCGGAGTAACTCTGGGAAAGCTCTCTAGGCGTTTGAACAGAGAAGCTTCAATAACTTCTGATGAGCCATAAATCCTGTCTAGCCTTTGCCATAAACGCTGAAGACCTGTTTCTGGATTGTTAACATGGACAGCCCTGATTCTCAGAGCATGCTGGAGAGACTCCCCACTAAGCCACTTAGTGAGCAGATCGAGTTCTTCACTGCACTTTAGGTTTAAATCTTCAGTGGCATTGTGAAACGTAGATCTCCATGCTAGATAAGTCTCTGGCTTGTTATCAAACACTGTCAGTCCTGCTGTCAGTAGGTCACGACGCGAGAGGAGGGCAGCGAGGTCTGATACATCTGCTTGTCGTTGTGGTTTGGCTGCTCCAACATAGTTGGACCAATGGGGAGGTGGAAGTTTGGGCTGCCAAACAGGTGGAGAGCTGGGGGGGTACCCACGCGCAGCTGCTGCTGATATGTCCGGCCCTGTAGTGTGGGTGTTGTCTAAGTCACATTTTTGCTCTCTACTGTGTTTTGACTCACCTTCCATATTAGTGTTATTGTGGAAGTGGGTATCTACATACTCTTGAGTGCGGCTGACAGCCGCAGCTATTGTGGCAGGAATGTCTGGTGGCTTCACAGACTCTGCTTGGTCCAGAACTGCAGCCTCTAGGACCCTTGCAGCTGCAAGTGCTGCTTCTGCTTCTCCCTCCTGCTTCAGAGCATTTAGCGCTGCCTCCATCCGGGCCTTTTCGACCTCCATGTCTATTTGGCGTTTGGCATATTCTGCTCTTGCTCGAGCAGCTTCGGCTTCAGCTCGTGCTCGTGCTGCAGCAAGGCTTGCTGCTGAGCTGTTTGACCGGCGTGAAGCTGCTGAGCTGTTTGACCGGCGTGAAGCTGCTGATCTGCATTCCGACCTGACTTCCAGCTGTGAAAGCTGCGAGGTGTCCCCGTGGTTGGACATGATTGCTGTCGCTGGAGTGTCTCAGGATCCTGGCAGTGCACTTGATGCGTGGACAATCTTTTTACTCTTCTGCCCTCAGCTGAATGTCTCTATCCAGCTTATGCAGTGAGCTAAACATAAAATGGCTTCAGTAAACACTCAGGAGACCGCATGCCATTCTTCGGAGCTTTACTGATCCTTATTTTCCTTTTTTGTAAAACTGTAATAACAGAAACAGAATACAGTGTATTCACTCTCCATACAAATACACAAAGATTACATTAAATATTGTTGACTTATGTAAACAGTCACTACACAATCAAGAGATACAGAGATGGTAAGAGATACAGCTAACACCACATGCTGGTATGCTTCATGTTAGCAGGCTAAACAAAGGGCTAACAGCTAGCTTGTGCTAGTAATGTAACAAACTCGCTAAACACACAAGAAGCTCATTACTTTGCTGAACAAGGTACTAATAAGTGGGAACAATAAACCGTTTTGCCACACTTACAGATTATGCCTTTTCAAGGGCGTCAGATGCAGGAATTTACAGAGACACAGCCAAATGGACCTTCCCTGTCGAGCGCTGGGAGAAAACCACTGCTTGCGCTCTAACATGGTGCTACCCTGTCAACCCACTAGATGGCAGGCTTTGCCCAGACAAGATCAGGAATAAACATATTTTCTGACATGTTGCAACAGTTAATTACAGAACGAATGATTATGACCCGCCATATAACAAACTTATAAAAAACATGCCTTAGAAATAACAGGAGGGACAGAATAAAGACAAATCCTAATGCTGATTAGCTCTTTTCAATGTCTATATTTTACAGACATGTTGTCATTTAGCCAGAGGTGGGAAGTAACAAAGTACAAATACCTTGTTACAGTACTTAAGTAGAAATTTCAGGTATCTGTACTTTACTTGAGTAATTTATTTTTCTGACTGCTTTTTGCTTTCACTCCCTGCATGTTTGAACAAATTTCTCTATTTTCTTCTCCTTACATTTTTAAAACAGACTCATTACTTTTGGTTTGATACATTTGAAAGAAGTTGTTATTTCATGTCACTGCTAACCTCCAAACATCAAACCGACTTGAAGCTGTAACTCATGAAAGGCATTTTTGTTCATGTATTAATGAGCAGGAGATGAGAAAAGGAGATGCAAGAGGCAAAACTGTAAGGGGTTAAAATTATTTGTTCCTATTTTTTGTTTTCTTTTTCTTGCATAACATCGGAACAACTTCAAATGTCCATAAATTGTGGTTGTGGAACTTATCTAAAATCTAGCTAGCCCTACAGAAGACAAGCGGAGTAACGTGTTGTGGCAGGTAATTTCAAATGCAACGTTTCTATCAGCTTAATAAACATTAGCAATCACACAAATTGTTTGTGTGCAGTTTGTGTGATTCTAACTGAAGGTCCCGCTGCTGTATTTGACAGGGAGAGAAAAGAAAGCGAGTTAACTTCACTTCATAAACACGGGACAGGCGGGGAAGAAGAGAGGTCATATTTAAAGATAATAACTTTAAAGCATACATGTAAGTCCTTGTGTTTTTAAATCAGATATTGAGTCTGTAGATGTGACACTTTATATTTTCATATTGTGAAAAGTCCTGCAAATCAAACTGAGGTACACTAACTGTGTTATTTAGAGGCTGCATGAAAATTATCTGCAGGTTAGTGCAGGATAAACAGGTTAGTTTGCTGCACTGTGATGGATTTAAAGCAAAGAACAGTGTGTGACTGGTTCAGAGCGGCTGTGGTTTCATGGTCAGTGTGTAGCAGAGATTCATATGAAGTTAAACTAATAATGCTGAGATACATTCGCTGAATTCAACCTTCATACCAACTTTATACTATCTAGAAAATAAGACAGCATAAACAGTGTGTACTGTCAGTGTAGAGGATGGAAATCAGCCAGGACAACTCATTAAACATCTGCTGACATCTGGTTAAATTCAGGTGTGCAAATCCACAAAGAGCAGCAGGTCAGCTGATCACAGCCTGTACACTAAGGAAATCTATCGGAGCTCTCGATAGAAATTATTGTTGTCATTCTTTTCCCCACACTGAGCCACTACAAGTGATTTCCCCACCTGCTGAATCCCACTTCAACCATTCATTCATTTTCCTGTTTAGAGACAAAGCCACCCTCTACAATGTAGGCAACAGAAACAAGCTATTTTTCATTTTCCTATTTTTCATTTTATATTTTGCTTAACTAGTTCAAGCTGAGTACGTTTATTAGAATTAACATTTACACAAAAATAAAGTTTGTATTTCTGTCTACTAATATTATTTTATTATTACATTAATGTAGCACAAGCTTTAGTTAGCTTTGCACAAAATTAGGTGTTAGAAATGTTCTTTAAGGAGTTCAGAGCCGGTACTTTTTCACTTTTACTTGAGTAAATTGGTTGACTCAGTACTTCAACTTTTATCTGAGTATTTTTAATACTAGTATGTTTACTTCTACCAAAGTACAGCATGTCTGTACTTTTGTCACCTTTGCATTTAACATTGATTGATTTCTTCACTCAATTGCAGCTGCCGATACTTGCTCATCAGCCACTGAATTTTTTGATAGTAACAATTTTATTCAACTTCACTGAATCCACGATTAGATTGGGTTTTGCTTTAATTCAAAATGTTTTTACCGCTGCTTGTATGCATAAAGGCAGTGTTGGCGTTTTTAAGTTCAACTGAACTGAAGTGTACAGTTGACACTACAGCACAGCCTCATGGGAGTGAATGAAAAATGAATCTATTTTTTTGTGTCAGTGAACATGAATTTTCAAGCAAAGCATTTCAGTAGAAAACATATTTCATGTCAGAAGCACATAAATTATTTATAGAGAAAATGTGTCACCATGGCAAACGAATATAAAAAAAACAACTTGTATCGGTTGTATTTTAACCTAAATTATTATATTTTCTAAACCTAATTGATTCATTTTTAAAGGCCTACATTAAACTAAAGCTAACCAAGCAACATATTTGTAATTAATATAATATTAATATAATCAAACAGTGTGTGAAAAAATTGCAATGTGTATCACACTAGCTTGTTTTTTTAGGAAAGTGAGGACAACTTAAAAATGCTGTCTTTTTTTTACCATTTTATCAGCACACATGCGAGCAGACTGATGAAAAGTCATGCTGAGGAACATAAAACCTGAAAATTCATGTCCATCATTGATAATGGGCTGGTACTTATGTACTGCTTTTCTACTCTATTTAAACACTCAGAACACTTTTCATACTACAAGCCTCATTTTAACCCAACAGACTCACACTCACTCGCACTCCAATGGATGCATCTGGGGCAACTCAGGGTTCGGTATCTTGCCTAAGGTCTCAAACCACCAACCATTGATTAGTAGATGACAGAGTATAAGAGTATAATACAAACTGGGATGAAGACTATTAGAACTCCCATTCACAAGCATTTTGTCACTGATTAAGTTATTTTGCAGTGTTAAATGTTCTTGTGACGATGGCAATAGATGAAAAATTCATCGCTACGTTGATGCCATAAACTTTCAACCTATCCAATATATTTCCATAATAGAGATATTTCTTTCACCACCAATGTGAACCTAAATGTGATAATGAATGAAAAACAATAGAATTACTAAAATCATTTGATTTGTCCTGGAACTAGAAATGTGTTTACGAAGTTTTGTGGCAATTTTTATGGAACATGGAATACAATTTTAGACGTCAAAGCAAAAACCCTCTGGTGGTACCAGAGTTAATGGGGATCACCAACATCAATAGGATTCATCATTTTGGTGAGTAAAGACATCTGTACCAAACTTAATGGGTATCCATTAGTTAGTTACGATATTTCACTCTGAAGCGAAGCGATGGACCAACTGTCAGATGGCCCAAATGAGAAACATTGTTATCCACAAAGCTTTGGAACTTCCATGGCTGAAAATAAACCAGTTTTAAACCCTCACAACAACAAAAAATGTTTGTTTGCTTTATAGTCCAGGTTCGTATCCTCTTCTGTAGATTATTTAAATTGTTAATTTTCCCCATTTCAGAGCTGCATATATTTCATTTCATTACTTTTTGCCAGGAAAAGTCACATGTCCATTCAGTGAAACCAATCAGACCATTTGATGCAATTAATGAAGTAAGACTTTCACTGATGTCTCACAATTGTTACTATTTTTTTTTTCTTTTTTAAACCTTCTGGTCTCCAGCCAATCTCAGCCACACAATACTTGCATATTAACACACACTGTTTGGATAAGGAATTGATTCTTTTGGGTCTGGCAAACAATATTTTTTTACATCCCGATCATTGAGTGATCTGCTCAGGATATTAGAAAGTCTCTTTTCAGCAGTGAATAGAGAGAGAGAGAGAGAGGACGGGTGGCCTTTTACTGGACTCCAATTGTCTAGACTTCACACACCAAAACCAGGTAAATGTCAGGTATTTCTGAAGAACGTCAGAAGCTACATTTCACTCCTCTTTATTCCATCTTTTTCCCGTCCTCCTTCTCCTTTCATGGACTTCACCTCTTTTCGATGCTTGTGTCTCCCAGATAATGTCAGCACCTCTGGGGTGAGCTGCAAAGTGTGATCCTCCCACCTTTTTCTGTGCCTCCACCCCTTCTTCCACTTCATGTCTCTTCTCATCCTCTCCCCTGCACCTCGTTTCTCAGATGTGCTTCTCCTTCCTTTTGATAAGCCCAACAGTGCCTCCTTTCTCTCTCTCTCTGGCTCTCTCTTAGAATTTAGAGGGGGATAAAAATCTCTAAGCTCTGAATTATCTGACTCTGCTAAAGGTCACAGTCCTAATCACCCCAGATGATTGTGAATGGAACCAGCAGCAGTCATTAGCAGCTTTCTGTCTGGAACCAAACTAAAAAAAAAAAAAAAAAGTATGACAAGAACACAGTTTTTACTCCAATTCAAAAAGCGACAGCTAGGGTGTCTGCTAAAAGGCAAGAGTGTGTATATTTTAAAAATACCACCCCTACCAATATATTCTAGGTGCATAGTTAATATCCCCTCTAACACATCTTTGTTTTGTGAAAATAACAAGGGGTGTAAAAATATGACTGAACAGATAGAAATTGTAAATAACAGTGACAGGAAAGGGTGTAAACAATGAGTGAGCAGTAGACAAAAACACAAAGGGTGCCTAAACACATCTCACCAGAAACAGCAGTCAGACAACACAACAACAAGGCAACAAGCTGAGACACACCTGCAAGTATAATACCATTCACACCATAACTGGAATCAGCATGATGAAAAACTCGGTAACAACTATGAGATATTAAAAATTATCACAGGAAATAAAGTCAAACAGTTCTAATGCTAAAAAGACAAAGCATTGGACTCTGTGTGTGCGGACGTCAGAGAAAAAGGTTCATGAAACAAAAGATAAACGTGTTCAAAGGACAAAGGCTATAAAGGTTGTAAAGAATGCAGATTTACTGTTTTATCTACCCCAGGTTTAGGTTTTTCTGGTTACCAACTTAATTTTAACTGCCAGTAAGAACTTGCATATCATAAGAGATAAGAGATTTCTGCTGAAATTCCTATTCAGGCGTCTACTTGCACCCTTAGATTCATTGCTGTTTTGCTTCTGATTTTCCACAGTAGTCTTTGCAGTGTCTCAGTACTGAATGACACCATAGAAATTTACCACACCTGAACAATTGGGTTTAGGCATATATGCAAATCCACAGACTCGGTAACAACTATTAATTATTTAACAAAAACTAAAATGTAGAAGCAGTGTGTGGAAAACTAAGCACACCCCTACTGCTTCCATAGGAATTCATAGGGTAAGAAGCAGCCAGGTGTTGGAAATCAATGCAAACATTTTAGCAGTTTGCTGATCTGGAGCATTCGGTTGGGTGTTGACATAATGTCAAAGAGGAAAAATATCAGTCTGGGAAGATTCGGAGACCCTTTCCAAACAGTTTAGGGTTCATCATTCTTCAGTGAGAAAGATTATTCACAAGTGGAAGACATTTATGTCACTCAGCACATGACGGTCATCAATCTTCCCTGGACTGGCCGCCCCAGCAAATTCCCAGCAAGGTCATACTGTTCAGTGCTCAAAAAACACTGGCGCCACCGGGCCCTCTGACCACCACAAGTAGGCAACGGGTGAAGTGTCTTGCCCAAGGACACAACAACCGATACTGTCGGAGCCAGGGCTCGAACCGGCAACCTTCCAATTACAAGACAAACGCCCAACTCTTGAGGCACGATCGCCCCAAGGAGAAAGCCTTGTCCTTCTAAAAGAACAAGACAGCATGGCTTGTGTTTGCAAAAGTGCATTTTAAAGAAACACAAGAACAATTTCCTTTGGAAAAAGAGACCAAATAGAGACGTTTGGAAAAACAACACAGCCCCAAATGCCTCATGTCAACTGTCAAACAGTGGAGTTGGAGGAGTGATGATTTGGGGGATTTTGCAGTCAGAGGACCTGGGCACCTTACAGTCATTGTGTTGACCATGTGCTCTTCTGCCTACTGCCCCAGGCACCAGGCAGTTCTCTGGTGTCAAGAACAGGGCCCTTGGGGATGGCTGAGGTTTGCAGTGCATTGTTATGGTTCTCTGGGGCTCTTGCCCTTTGGCCTTGATGCGCCATCTGGGGCCTTCTTTCTCCTGCTGCTGGGGTTGGCATGCAGTTGTCATTGAGATGTGTGGCACTGAAGCTTCAGTACACATAGGGAGCTATGCAGAGTCTGGGTCTCCTGGGTCTTTCGCTCTCTGCCTCTTGGGGGGGCTTCTTTCAGTGTCAAAGGCACACACACACAGACAGTCATGCAAGACTGTAGTTGTGTATCTGATTTTTTGTTTCGTTTTTTTTGAGGGGGGGGGGGGGGGATGCATTGTACTTTTTACATTTACATTTTCTTACACAGGCTTTTGGCTTAATTTTTGCTGACATTGTGAAATATGTTGCATTTTGTTTATCCTCAGAATTGGTAATTGATTGTGTTCTTGTTTTTTTCTTGTTTTCTTTTCTGTATTTGAACCATTGAGGAACAAAAAGGAGGGCAGACGATGGTTATATGTTTAAATTGGCCACACATGGAAATCAAGGCAAAAACAGTCTTGTTTTTGTGTCAGTGAAAATCAACAATTCAATTCAAAACTGTTTGCAATAAACAGGCAAATGAGCAAAGGATGACTGAAGAACAGTACAGCAAACCATGTAAATGTCATAGGGTGGAAGTAATTTTTATGTTTTATTCTCTGTGTGTGTGTGTTTTTTTAAAAGTTTGTTTTCATAGTTAGCATGTTTTTTATTTGTTGTTTCGTATGCTTTTATTTTAAAAAGTCTGTTTTAATTTCCTACCCACAGCTTCCCAATCAAGGAAATGATCAACACCTGTTCAGTCATCTGCTATAAAAGATGGGAGGTCAACACAGTCAGGAGAGCCGACACACAGCAGGGTTGCAAAAGACATGCCACATGGGTATCAAGGAAACCTGGGCCTCCACTGTCTGTGGAGGCGGAGGTGGACCCAGTAAAAGGCAGTTTCCAGTGGGACACTGAGTTTGTTCTAGAACATTTGTAACTGTTGCACCCATGCACATAATATACAACAGGACTGCTATGTTGCTCTGATTTAGTTTTTTGTTTGGTTTGCTTTTAAATGCCCTGCACCCTTTATTGTAAATAAAATAATTGTTGGGTTTTTTACTACTTGGTTGTCATCCCTGTTTTTGCTGCTCACTGCCTGATGGAAAAGGGGCCTCTCTTTTTCCTTTTTTACAAAAATACTAACAGTTTTAAAAGATTTTAAAAATGGAATTATGATGACATTATACCACATGACAGAACAGAGCCGACTCCATCTAGGCATCGAGATTGTATCTCAGTGGTATCTCATTTCAAATGGCTTGTGTGGCACTTCCAAATAGACCTGTGTTCAGACTGTCATTATGTATTATAGCAGTATTTTGAAAGAGTAGTGTTTCATTTAAAAAAAACAAAAAACAAAACTTAAGTTGTTTTATATGAGCAGAAATGATGAGTCAGCTATATTTGTAACTCTAGTTTCTGCATTTTTGAGTATTTACAAATGAAGTTTCTGATAACACATATATTTCCACCAGTGGTGTGGGGTGAGTTTTACAGATAGTCAATCAGAGGGACACAAAAAAGTTTTGTTCTAATGTTTAACAAGGCAAATCAAACCAGATTTAAAAACCATTTGTGCTGCCTATCTTTTACCTTTAAATATGCTGATTGCAAAGAATTATTTACTATTATTTGATAATGAGGAGTGGTGGAGGATTTTTAGAAACATTCTTGTAGTAAAAGAAGCAATAAAATACCATGAAAACACCTAATGACGACAAAACTGTGTTATCGACAAATCATAAAAGTAAAAGTAATTATTCTGCAGAAAAATGTTCTCTATCAGTATTTTATGGATTAATATTTCTGATGATGAGATTTAAGGCTGAGCTAATTTCAAACATTGTATTTTCTGTTCATTTACAGTAATGCAACATATTCTATATCTATCTATCTATCTGGAGAGAGAGAGAGAGAGAGAGAGAGAGAGAGAGAGATGTTATGTATATTTATATGTGCATGTGCAAACTGTCAGTTTTTGCAGGAGTTCTTAAAAATAAGGTGCCGTTTTGGCAAAACAGTTGGTTAAATATAGTAGGGATTTCTCAGAGATACTAAGTGCTGGCTGAGCCTGAGCCTCTTTTTTTATTTGCCTTTTTTAATAAACCAGATAAGATGTCATCTCTCCATCATCAAAGGCTTCCCTTGCTAATGTGCTAAAGGAGTTATTTCAAACTTTTTAAACTGCACTCTGTGATGGCATGCCACACATGGTAAGCTCCACACCTCATCACCCGTTGATTCACTTTAGTTTAATTTACAGTCACTACTTTAAAATATTCTATTTATTGTTCAATATCGTTTCTTTATTAAATGTATTCATTTTTCCATCACACCTTCCAATGTTTATATGGCGTGCACACATATTAACCTTGCAAGGTCAAAGTTCTGTTTTATGTTATATTAATACATCTTTCTTTGTTTGAGTTACCTGGGGGTTGGTGTCTCCTCCTGTCTGGCAAAAGGTGTGGCAAAGGGCTGGGAGACCTGAAGTACTGCTGACAGCCTAATTGGATTGCACCACATGCTTCATTGCCTGGGGGGTGTTTCATGTTTGTTTAAATGTTTTGTATTAGTTGGTTATATGGCAGCCATCTTGTTTTCCCCCGTGTGTGTCATTTGGTTTAGCTAAACCAGTATTTAAGTCCCCCTGTGTGTCATTTCAGCAGGTCAGTTTACCATATGTTTGTTTGAGGTTTTGTTAATTATTAGCTTGAGTTTAGTCTATTGAGTTGACCTCTTTTATTGGTCTGCCTGTTTAAGTTTTGGCTTTGTTAAATATATTTTCATATTTTTGGGTCAATAAAACCCGTTTTTTGAATTAAAACCACCTGTGTCCTTTATGCTTTACTGCTTGGTCCCTGACAATTGGTGGCAGCAGTGGGATCATCCAGTATTGGACACAGGTCTTTTTTCTTTTTCTTTTTTTTCTTTCTTCTGTTTTTCCCCATGAGGAGGAAGAATGCATCGTGGTGGCAAGAATGAAAAGAAAAAGGGATCTGCTCAGCAAACCTGCGAAGAGGAGGAAAATGGAGCCTCAGGAGTCACTGAAGTTGTGGAGAGAGTTGAAAAGGAGCCTACTTTGTCTGATCTAGTCAATATGCTACATGCTCACATGGAACAACAGGACATCCGGGATGCAAAACAGAGTGAGTTAAATGCACGACAAGAACAGCGATTTAAAGCCTTTCAACATCAGTTTAGACTTTTGCAGTCAGGAATCCAAGTCAGAACATCACCATCAGATTCTGCAGAAGCTCGCTCTGAATCATTAGAGTTTGATATTCATCCTTCTTCCTCTGTTCAGCAGGCCCAGGCTGAACCAGTTATGACTAATTCCAATCCAGCCATTTCACCAGCATTTCAGTTTCCCCTACAAATAGAGGGCAGATTGGAAAGATTAACTGAAGCTGATGATATTGAACATTTCCTGATCACATTTGAACGTATGGCTACAGCTTATCGACGGCAGAAGTCAGATTGGGTTTTTCATTTGATACCCTTGCTTACTGGTAAAGCTAGAGGTGCCTATGTTCACATGGACATTGATGATTCATTAGACTATGATAAAGTGAAATCAGCTATTCTGTCAAAATATGACATTAACCCTGAAACATATAGGCAAAGATTCAGATCCCTGGACGTTCAACCAGATGAAAGCCCTCGTGAGCTATATGCGAGACTGAAGGAGCTTTATGGGAAATGGATCCAGCCAAAGGGTAAAACTATTCATGACATTGGTGAAACTATAATCTTGGAGCAGTTTCTCAGAATGTTATCTCCTGAGCTTCAGGTTTGGATCAGAGAACACAACCCTGGTTCAGCAATGGAAGCGGCTCGGTTAGCTGATGTTTTTGTTGCTGCCAGAAAGAAGGGGCAAGCATGGAGCCATAATGCATGGAAGGTATCGAGGGACACCCGGAAGATACCTCAGCAAAACCATCTGGATTCAGCAAATACAAGCACCAGTAAGAGCTCTCAGTCTACCACTAGACCACCAAAGGCCTCTGGTAAGAAGCTCATTTGTTATCTTTGTGGATTAGAGGGCCATACAAAACCTATGTGCCCAAGAAATTCTGCTAAAATGGTGCAAATGTGTTTTGCTCCTCGTTCTAATGCTGATCCTGAGCAGGAGAGTGACAAATCCATCAAAATGAGCCAGATTGAAGTGAATGGGGTTCTACTCAATGCCCTTCTTGACTCTGGCAGTTCTCGGTCTCTTATTCACTCAGATTTTGCCCCACCTAATATTGTTCGCACCAGTGATACAATTTCAATCTGTGTCCATGGAGATGAGAAAAGATATCTGACAGCTGACATCTACATTAAAGTTCAGGACCAGATGTATCTGCTGAATGTGGGTGTTGTGAACAGTTTGCCTTACTCTGCCGTGTTAGGGCGTGACCTTCCTGTGCTTTTTGATTTGTTGGAGTCTGAGCAGACTGAGGAGTGCAATGTAGCTGTTACCAGAGCTCAGGCTAAGCAAGTCAGTACCCACTCTGAGACCCTGAGTGCCCTGCCTTTTTTTTTAATGAGGAGTTTGAGACAACTGTGGTGAAGCCACGGAAGACCCGCAGACAAAGAAGGCAGGAGAAATTCAAATTTTCACCTGTGGATACACTAACAGACGCTGAGCCAACACCGTCACCCCTAGGGTTTAATATTCCAACTGAAATTGATCAGATTTTTGGAGTTCAGCAATCTTTAATATCTCTTTTCTGGAAGGCCAAAGAAAAGGAACCTGGAGTGGAGCAGGTTAACAGTGAGTACATCTTGCAAAATGACATTCTCTATCGTCAGCAGGGGTCGGTGCTGCAGCTGGTGGTTCCCCAGAAGGTTAGAAACGCCATTCTCACCTTAGGGCATTCTATTCCGTGGGCTGGCCACCTTGGTAAACACAAGACCACAGCTCGCATCAAACATCATTTCTACTGGCCTGGTCTTAGCAAAGATGTGGCTCAGTTTTGTAAAAGTTGCCCACAGTGTCAGATAACATCTGCTAAAATCCCCCATAGAGCTCCACTCCAACCTCTCCCTGTCATCGGCACTCCTTTTGAGCATCTTGGAATGGATATTGTAGGGCCTGTTGAGAGGAGCAAAGCAGGAAATCGTTACATGCTTGTTGTAACAGATTATGCCACAAAATATCCTGAGGTGTTCCCTTTAAAATCTATAAAGGCCAAGCCCATTGCATTTTGTTTAGTGAAGTTCTTTGCAAGAGTTGGGTTTCCACGAGAAATACTAACTGATCAAGGCACTAACTTCATGTCTACTCTGTTAAAGCAAGTTTATCAGTTGTTGGGCATCCGGAGTCTGAGAACTTCACCATACCACCCTCAAACTGATGGGCTGACAGAACGGTTTAACCAGACATTGAAACAGATGCTCAGGAAGTTTGTCAATGACAGTGGTAACGATTGGGATCAATGGCTGCCATATCTACTCTTTGCTTATAGAGAAGTCCCCCAAGCCTCCACAGGTTTTTCACCTTTTGAGCTGTTGTATGGTTATGAGGTTCGTGGCCCTCTAACTCTGTTAAAGGAGATTTGGGAGGGAGACAAGGTGGAGGGGGGATCCAAGAACATTTTGTCTTATGTCATTCAGATGAGAGAACGGTTGGAGAAAATGGGTGAACTTGCTCAATCACATATGGTGGAGGCCCAGCAGCAGCAGAAGTCTTGGTATGATAAATCTGCTCGTCAGCGTGCGTTTGAGCCAGGACAAAAGGTGCTCGTGCTCCTCCCCAGTGACAACAACAAATTGTTGGCAAAGTGGCAGGGGCCATTTGAAGTCATGAGGAAGCTGGGACCCACCACATATGAGGTGTCCACCCCAGGGCAGTTGCGCTCCAGCAAGGTCTTGCATATAAACCTTCTGAAGGAGTGGGTAGAGCGTATTGAACACAAGGCGGATGCAATGCTCATACGGCGAGTGCCTGAAGAAGATGAAGCAGATGAGCAATATCTACCACCTGCTGGCTCTCTAGATTATGATCTCAGCCATCTCCCAGAGGACAAGCAGCAGCAGGTGAGAGAAATGTGTAAATCAGCAGTCTTTCAAGAGAATCCAGGGAGAACTGATATTGTCGAACATGATATTGTGGTACGAGAAGGTGCCTCTGTGAGACGATTAAGTTACAGGATCCCAGAACGTCTGCTGCCTTCATTGAAGAAGGAAATCGATTTGATGCTATCTCTAGGGATCATTGAAAGATCTAAGAGTGAATGGTGCAACCCTGTGGTCTTGGTACCCAAAAAGGATGAGAGTATGAGGTTCTGCATTGATTTCAGGTACCTGAACTCCATATCCATGTTTGACTCCTACCCGACACCAAGAATTGATGATCTACTTGAACGTCTGGGAAAAGCAAGGTACCTGACCACAATAGATCTGTGTAAGGGTTACTGGCAGGTCCCACTCACTCAACGGTCCATGTCATCGGCAAGGGGGTTATCAGGCCACAAGTCAGCAAAATCGAGGCCATGGAATCATCCCTCCTGCCCCAAACAAGGAAGCAGCTGAGATCCTTTTTGGGCATGGCAGGTTTCTACCGTCGTTTCATCCCTCAGTTCTCCAACAGGGCAGCTCTGCTCACAGACCTGACGGGATCACGTTCCCCCAATTACATCCAGTGGACAGAGGAGGCAGTGGCAGCGTTTCATGACATACAACAGTCACTAAGTAAGCAACCGGTTTTGTACAGTCCCAACTTTGATGAACCATTCATATTACAGACTGATGCTTCAGATCGGGGCCTGGGAGCTGTCCTCCTTCAGGAAACCATGGAAGGCCGCCATCCAGTGGCTTACATCAGCCGGAAACTGTTTCCACGGGAAGTTCGGTATTCCACAGTAGAGAAGGAGACCTTAGCGATCAAGTGGGCCCTGGACTCCTTCCGCTACTATCTACTGGGAAGAGACTTCACCTTGGAAACTGATCACAAAGCACTACAGTGGCTTGAGCAGATGAAGGACACAAATGGGCGAATTACCCGCTGGTACCTGGCCTTACAGCCATTCCGATTCACTGTCCACCACGTACCAGGCAAGGAGAACCTTACTGCTGACTATCTCTCTCGCTGTTCCAGCGGGAGCTCTGAAGAGGGGAGGTGTGTGATGGCATGCCACACATGGTAAGCTCCACACCTCATCACCCGTTGATTCACTTTAGTTTAATTTACAGTCACTACTTTAAAATATTCTATTTATTGTTCAATATCGTTTCTTTATTAAATGTATTCATTTTTCCATCACACCTTTCAATGTTTATATGGCGTGCACACATATTAACCTTGCAAGGTCAAAGTTCTGTTTTATGTTATATTAATACATCTATCTTTGTTTGAGTTACCTGGGGGTTGGTGTCTCCTCCTGTCTGGCAAAAGGTGTGGCAAAGGGCTGGGAGACCTGAAGTACTGCTGACAGCCTAATTGGATTGCACCACATGCTTCATTGCCTGGGGGGTGTTTCATGTTTGTTTAAATGTTTTGTATTAGTTGGTTATATGGCAGCCATCTTGTTTTCCCCCGTGTGTGTCATTTGGTTTAGCTAAACCAGTATTTAAGTCCCCCTGTGTGTCATTTCAGCAGGTCAGTTTACCATATGTTTGTTTGAGGTTTTGTTAATTATTATCTTGAGTTTAGTCTATTGAGTTGACCTCTTTTATTGGTCTGCCTGTTTAAGTTTTGGCTTTGTTAAATATATTTTCATATTTTTGGGTCAATAAAACCCGTTTTTTGAATTAAAACCACCTGTGTCCTTTATGCTTTACTGCTTGGTCCCTGACACACTCTAACTTGCACGTTACCGAAGGTGGTTTATAAAAGAAAACTTATCTTGTTAAGTCAGCAGCAGCTTGTCTTGTCATTGTTGCCATTGTTTATGGGAGACTGACACACTGCTGAAATGGAGACACACTAGTTTCCTATGGCATCCAAGCCAAGCGACGCTTCAGCGTCAATAGCCAGTTGCAGTCACAAACTGACAGTGTCAAGGACGGATACAACCAGGTGAAAAGCTTTATGACAGAATGCTGCAGCACTGACATTGCCATCAGTATTGATAATATATCTTTAAAATTCCACCATGCAGCTAAGATGGTAACCACTGTAGGTGACAAATACACACCTTCAGCAATATAATTTAGTCCATTACAAGTACCTACATCTCATGTAGTCAAATTTTGTCATTATGAATGCACTTCTCTCAAATCAGCATTTGTAAATGTGCACGTAAAGGATTTGAGACACTGCATGTAGTTCCTGGCGTCCAAATACTGAAGAATGTACAGTGTTCATTTTACTCAGAAATACTCTCTGTATAAACAAAGCTAAGCTTCTTTACAACCTTCACATTTCAAATCCTATTCAGTCTAACTTAGACAGCACCTCAGAGATTTGCATGCCAACACACAGTGCAGACCAAAGACAAAAGGCATCACCAAGATTTGAAACCAAACCATTTCAGAGTATCCAGTAGTTCTCAGTACTCCAATAAACTGTGGGTTCAGAGCTGACAGAGTTTCTGTCAGCCCAGTGGCAGGATATCCCACTTTCATCAGTCTATCAGTCAGCTTTCCAGCACCTCTTACCCCCTACTCTATTTCTGAGCTCTTTATCAACTGATGCTATCTATTGCGACAACTAGATATCATTCCATCAACCCTGCCCTGTATCCTCTCCCTCCTCCACAAGCTCCTCAGCTTCTCTCCCTTCACCCCAAGTCTCTCTCTCTCTCTCTCTCTCTCTCTCTCTCTCCCCCTCTCTCTCTCTCTCTCCGGTTGTATGTGGATCAATGACTTACTGCTGTGCTGAATGTCAGGCTGTCCGGCTCCAGAAGCCAGTGAGGACACACCAGCTTCTGGAGGTACGCCAGAGGATAAGGGCTGACTTCATGTCCCCTTGACATCAGGATGATGATCATGGCAGCAAGTGTGTGCGTGCAGGCTTCTCTGTCAATGTGTGTCTGTGCGCGCTGAGAGGACACCATTGATTCTCACCAGTCACTCTTACTCTACAACAGCAGACTGGGCCAAGTAAAGGTTAGGGGAGAGTCAGCTCCAGCTGCAGCAGCACAGATACTGTATTTAGACATGCTATCAGAGGCCATTCATGGTAAAAATACAATAGAGACTGCAAATCATCTCGCAAACAAACAAGGGATCTGAGTGAACTTCCAAAGTGTCTCTAAAGGTGTGTGTGCATTTGACTGCCTGTGTGTTATTGTTCAGAGGAGAACCTAGGGGAGCATTTACAGCAAAGTTACTGTACCTTACTAAAAATCACCCTGTAGAGAAACTGATCTTCCATTTGTGTCTTTTTTCCTTTCTTCCTATTCCCTCTATTTCTACAAGCACAACATAATGACCACCCTTTTCCACCCCCCTCAACAGTCTCAGACACACATAGAGACTCCTTGATTACGTGAGAGCCATTTCTGGCCCAGACGCAGCGTGTTCAAAGTACTTTCTCTCTGATGGAAAAGAATGTCATTCAGACATTCTCCGAGTGGGATCCAAGCCGAAACTCCATTACCTGTTCCCAAAATAGACTCACTTTCTCCATCGTCTGTGGTGTTTATGGAGAAAAGTGGAAAAGGTAGAAAAATCAATTTAAAAGTAAAGTAGTGAAGGTGGCAACCAGTGTAATAACGACACGAACGCAGTGTTTCTCACAGAGGCTAACACAAATGATGACTATGTCTTCCATTACTTCATTATTTGTTCAAAGCTGTTTAAAACAGGCTGTTTACAGTAGAGAGGAGGACATGCTTTAAGTTGATTCCATAGAAAATTAACAACTTTTAGCTTTTAGCTATTTTTATGTAGAGGCACACGCACATGTGCACACACAAGTTTGGTTCCAGCTTTTCTGGACACATGTTTTCACATCAATAAAATAGCTTCGACAAATCCTCTGTTTTGCTTTTGCCATTTGGAGGCTTTTCCTGTTTAGTTTTGTTTGGTTTTGATAGATAAAACAGAGCAGGATTTTGTCCTATTCAGGTAAAATTTAGGTAACTAGCCTAAATCAGGATATTTGTATCCTTAGATGATAATCAGACTAAGCATTCCCACAATGGTGTATCATCAGCTTGATATAACAAGCTGATCTAGCAACAGTTGTGTTAACATGAAAGAGGTGGTATTTGCAGCATATGGCCAATCACAAATATGGACTTGTCTACCCTCTTTTACATTTCTGAAACCCTTTTTTTCAGTTTCCATCTTGTTATTGTCTTTTTTCTCCCCAACATCAGTGTCAACATAAAATCTTCATCTACCCTGCATCTGTCTCACACATACCCACAAACACTCACAAACACACATGCACACTCACAAACCCATGCTCCACTTGAAGTCACCAAAGGTCAATCTCTTTAATCTCAACTGACACAACCGTTATTGGATTCTCTTCAGCACTTCTAATGAATATGGATACACATAAGCTAGCTTGTCCACACTTGCATACACCCACACGCGCTCGCACGCACACATCGACTCAGCCGTCATTTCTTTCTGTCGACATCGCCTACAGTACACGTAGATGCATCTTGTTGCCATTACAGTACCCTTGTGACTTGCAGGCCATCAAACAAGAAAATGTGTCCTCACTGATACTTCTGCGGCTAAAATGTTTTATCAAGAGAAATAGCATTCTCAGTCAGATGTAAGGTCGGGATAGGTTTAATTTCACACATGTGTGGGCACAGTGGATGTGAGCGTGGTGGTGTGCACCACTGGGAATATGAAATGTATTTGTTTCTTTCTTTCTGAGCAGAGCAGAGCAGAGCAGAGCAGAACCTCGAGAGCTACATATCACTCATAGTCTTCTGTGAGTGATTGTGGTCATAATACCAGTCCCGTGAGATGCTAACAAAGCTGAGGAACATTTTTCCTGCTAATTACTCATGTTTAGTGATTAAACAACACAAGTTGTACATCTAATGGAAAAATAACAGCATGTGCAGTGTGCTCAGGAGTTTGGTATATCCATTTTGTGATGTCTTTTTGGGGGGGCAAAAAAGTCTGCTCTCGTTAAGCAGCAGAAGTTTAAGTGTCACAGTGTTATTATACCACCGTGTCTTTAAGCTGTCTTATGAACTGATGGTATGTAACATTATGAATACAGGCAAGCCAAAAAATGGAATTGAGTTTGGATAGTCTTGTACTCCTAATTTCCCTGGTGGTAAGGTAGGAACATAAAATGCCCACTTTAGAAAAAGTATGATGGTGGATTGGTTTAAAATCAAGATTTTCTCTGAGGGGACTGAAATTCATCTGAGACCTGACTCATTTTTATTACTGTTGCTTTGAGTTGTTTTACATTTAGGTTTACGTTACTAAAAATGTTTGTAAAATCAGCATGCATGAATGGGTGCTAGATTGTACAGGATGGGCCATTTATATGGATACACCATAATAACATGGGAATGGTTGGTGATATTAAAGTCCTGTTTGTGGCACATTAGTATATGTGAGGGGGCAAACTCCTCAAGATGGGTGGTGACCATGGTGGCCATTTAGAAGTCGGCCATCTTGGATACAACTTTTGTTTTTTCAATCAGAAGAGGGCCATGTGACACATCAAACTTATTGGTAATGTCACAAGAAAAACAATGGTGTGCTTGGTTTCAACGTAACTTTATTCGTTCATGAGTTATTTACAAGTTTCTGACCACTTATAAAATGTGTTCAATGTGCTGCTCATTGTGTTGGATTATCAATGCAACCCTCTTCTCCCACTCTTCACACACTGATAGCAACACCGCAGGAGAAATGCCAGCACAGGCATCCAGTATCCGTAGTTTCAGGTGCTGCACAGCTCGTATCTTCACACCATAGACAATTGCCTTCAGATGACTCCAAAGGTAAAAGTCTAAGGGGGTCAGATCGGGAGACCTTGGGGCCCATTCAACTGGCCCACGATGACCAATCCACTTTCCAGGAAACTCTTCATCTAGGAATGCTCAGACCTGGCACCCATAATGTGGCGGTGCACCATCTTGCTGGAAAAACTCAGGGAACGTGCCAGCTTCAGTGCACAAAGAGGGAAACACATCATCATGTAGCAATTTCAAATATCCAGTGGCCTTGAGGTTTCCATTGATGAAGAATGGACCCACTATCGTTGTATCCCATATACCACACCAAACCATCACTTTTGTTGTTCCAACAGTCTTGGAGGGATCCATGTGGGTTAGTGTCAGACCAATAGCGCTGGTTTTGTTTGTTAACTTCACCATTCACATAAAAGTTTGCCTCATCACTGAACAAAATCTTCTGGGTGAACTGAGGATCCTGTTCCAATTTTTGTTTTGCCTACTCTGCAAATTCTGTGCATCGATCTGGGTCATCCTCGCTGAGATGCTGCAGTAGCTGGAGTTTGTAAGGGTGCCATTTGTTAGTAGCTAATATCAGCCGAAGGGATGTTCGACTAATGCCACTCTCCAGTGACATGCGGCGAGTGCTACGCTGTGGGCTCTTGCTGAATGAAGCTAGGACAGCCACTGATTTTTCTTCATCAGTGACAGTTTTCTTGCGTCCACATTTTGGCAAATCCAACACTGAACCAGTTTCACGAAACTTAGCAAGCACTTTGCTGACTGTAGCATGGGAGATGGGTGGTCTCGTAGGGTGTCTTGCATTGGAATCTGCTGCAATGACCCGGTTGCTGCGTTCACTAGATATCAACACAATTTCGATCTGCTCCTCACGTGTTAACCTCTTCGACATGTCAATGGCTGTGAACCAAGAGAAACTTGTAAATAACTCATGAAAGAATAAAGTTACGTTGAAACCAAGCACACCATTGTTTTTCTTGTGACGTTACCAATAAGTTTGATGTGTCACATGGCCCTCTTCCTATTGAAAAAACAAAAGTTGATACAACTGACAAGATGGCCGACTTCTAAATGGCCACCATAAATAATAATAATGATAATATAAAATGCACATTATTTTATCAGTGAGGGTAGATGAGGTGCTTTCTGTAATCAGACTCACATATATATAAAGTAACGTAACTAACTACCTTGTGACCCTCAAGAATTTTTAGAACTGGGATTTGTTTCTACTTTGATTTGAAAATATTCAATAACTTATTACTGAGTTAAAACTGATCTTTAAAAGAATCTGCAAAATCTAATGAACCTACAGTTAAAACCTTTCTTAGATTCTTAGAGATCACTCTCTGCACTAAACGGTTGTTAGCTTGATTCCTAAAACTGCATCACAACATTTGTATCAATGCTTCTGCGTTTCTAAGATGCGGTTCAGAAGTGAAGGCAGATCTTAATTTCCATCAAAGTGTAATACTCCAGCTCTCATGGGCATATTGTTATGGACGGTTCTTTAAATAAAAGAAGCCTGAAAAAATACGACTAAAAGTTTCTTTGCAGCAGACGCAGTAACGGCAGCCAAATCATAGGATACCACCATCTTTATCTGCCTTTCGCTTTCTTTTTCCACAGTGAGTCATGATGGCGTTTCCTAATGAGGTTTGGCTGTTTAGAAACATCCCATTTACAGTGCAAATTATAGGGAGCTAAAATTAAACCTCTGCATCATCAGCCCCATTTTCAAGACACTCAGCCTGGTAAATAATTGAGTTTGATGCTTACGCCATCACATGTCTTATTTATGATGCAGCCTATTGTAAAATGAAGGCCTTATTAGTGTTTTACTGACAACGCAAGCCTTTTTACCTGTGCTTTCTTTCCATCACTATGTAAACACACATGCATGTGTTTCATTTGGAAAGGCAGAGTAGAAAACTTTCATATGTCTTTACCATACTTTGTAAGCTTAAAAGGGGTTGAGTCCAGTTTTTATAAAGATAGTACAGTTTTAGAAAGCAGACTTCTGTTTTCCACAGAGACAGAGTGAAATTTGTGCCATTCGTCCTCACGTAGTGCATCTGGAGGGAAAAGACCTTTAAGATATATGACTCTGCATTTAGCCTGTCAGCACACAGCTGGGAGCACATCTCAGCAGGACAAAAAATGCTCTCGGCACATGGCAGAAGAACCAGGTAACTATTAGAATCCAAGATAATAAAGAAATAAGCCAAAAGGCTTATATGCAGCTGTAAGTCTCTCCCCCTTTACATGTACAAGACACGTTAAGGATTTCTCCAAAACAGTTGAAACTCTTATGAGGAGGGCGAAAAAGAAACAGTTCCTTACATTGCAAATGCTACAACTTTTATCAGCACAAGCTGTGATGAAACAAGTGATTTTCCTTGAATGTGGGAAAAAAGTGCAAACGCAGTGTGATATTTCACATTTAAATATTTTGAAATAAGTCTGCTAAGTGTGAGTACAAGATAAAATATCTTCTAAAGCTTATCTCTCTTTAGATGTGTCCACGACGTCGGGGGAAATAAAACAAGGTTGTGTAGATATTTTATCCTGTATTCTCGCGGCTTAATTTTGGCTGATTAAACAGTTCTCGACTCTCTCTGTGAAACTACTTGCAATATTTTGCTCTGAGTTCTGATTGCATCAAAATTTATGTTAAGGCCGGGTCGACTCGTTTTTATTAGCGAAGAGGGAAGAAGGGTTAAGGGGCAATAGATAATGTGTTGAGGAAAATAATTGGAATGTGTGTGTGTGTGTGTGTGTACCTGTACAGTGAACACAGAGCACATGAGCTACTGCATTAACATGTTCACACTCTTGGCAAAGACTAATTGAGACAAATACACCAACTAAATGCTGATCTTCATAACCATCTCCCCCAGATATCATCTGCTCCACAGAAACTTCAAAGTATTTGGGAAAAATTGAAGATGCAGAGATACTGACCGAAGGCAAAGACAGTATTTATTTATTTTTTTACTCTTTCATAAATCTAAAATCCCCCCTGGGGATTTTATAATGTAATATCCAGAGTGACTGTGATAAACAGGCAGAAGGTAAGTTAGTAAACATCTAAAAATACTCTTAATACATCCATGGATTAGGGGTGTAGAGGAAAAGCCAAAGGAGCCCCTTAGAAATTAACTCGGAGTTCTCCTAAATTGGTGGTTTTATGGTTTCCTATTTGTAGCCAGGGAGGTTATGCTCCCTGCTCTGTTTCTTTTCTCTCGCTCCTCCTCTGTCTTGTTGTTGTGCAGAGTGGAAGCACACCTGCAATTTAATTGCGGGGTTGTGTCTCCGTCAGCATAAATTCACCCGGGCTTCACGTCTCGCTCAAAACTCCTTCGCCTTCTCCACGCCATGATTTTGGCTCTCCGCAATTTGTGAGGTTAATCCAGATAGTTCGGTCGTGTTGTACAACAGCTAAAGTGTGGCCGCCCATTTATTTCCAGCCATCGTGGACGGAACAGCAATAACTGCCACTAGTTGCTGGGATCTGCTGCTCTCTGGAATCTGTCTCCAGCCTTTGTTGATGCCTTCTGCCATTCTGGTCACACTTAAAATTATGACAACTTAATCTTCCGCCACCACTGTCATGGCAGCCTATTCTGAGAACGGCTGCCTTGCCTGTGTTTCGCCTGCGTCTTTCCTGCCGTGCCAATAAAATAACTCAAAGAGTGTTGTTTGTGGGGTTTCTCTGGATTATCTTACAATGTTTTCTTCACACTGGTTGCCAGCAGTGGTGTGGAAGCTGGTAAACTGTTGCCCAAATCAGGAGTCACTGATTTGGGTCACTGTATTAGAGCACAGTGTTGTTTTGTTTTTTGTTGTTGTTTTATTTATTTTCTGTATCAGTAACTGGATTATAAGATATAAGATTATAAGATTTCAGCTGGCACTGAAAAATAACAAAACCAAAACAGTGCTATTGTATACTAAAATTTTGCAGTTTCCATAGTTTACAGTGCAATTAAACAAATCTATACAGATGTTCAAAGGTACGCTCTCTGATTGCCTCCTGTGAGTCTTTAAAGCTGGATTTTGCTTCTGTTCTGTTGTGTCATACTGTGTTCCAGACTCGTTTGCTTGCAGTGTGTTTCCGTGCAGTGTTCTCTTGTTGTTTTGGACTTGCCTTTTGTTCGTTTCAAGTCTGTCTCGGCAGGCTGCATTTGGTTCTTCTTCTATTGCATTTCAAGACAGTGTTGTTAAAATAATGGAAAATGAACTTGGACAGGATTCTGGATCCAGAAGTCAGTAAATTCATGGTCACACAATCAGACAAAGTTGGTCTCTGAACCTGAGCACATATATACAGGGTGGGCCATTTATATGGATACACCATAATAACATGGGAATGGTTGGTGATATTAAAGTCCTGTTTGTGGCACATTAGTATATGTGAGGGGGCAAACTCCTCAAGATGGGTGGTGACCATGGTGGCTGCACATCTCGTATCTTCACACCATAGACAATTGCCTTCAGATGATCCCAAAGATAAAAGTCTAAGGGGGTCAGATCGGGAGACCTTGGGGGCCATTCAATTGGCCCACGATGACCAATCCACTTTCCAGGAAACTCTTCATCTAGGAATGCTCGGACCTGGAACCCATAATGTGGTGGTGCACCATCTTGCTGGAAAAACTCAGGGAACGTGCAGCTTCAGTGCACAAAGAGGGAAACACATCATCATGTAGCAATTTCAAATATCCAGTGGCCTTGAGGTTTCCATTGATGAAGAATGGACCCTCTATCGCTGTACCCCATATACCACACCAAACCATCACTTTTGTTGTTCCAACAGTCTTGGAGGGATCCATCCAATGTGGGTTAGTGTCAGACCAATAGCGGTGGTTTTGTTTGTTAACGTCATCATTCACATAAAAGTTTGCCTCATCACTGAACAAAATCTTCTGGGTGAACTGAGGATCCTGTTCCAATTTTTGTTTTGCCTACTCTGCAAATTCTGTGCACCGATCTGGGTCATCCTCGCTGAGATGCTGCAGTAGCTGGAGTTTGTAAGGGTGCCATTTGTTAGTAGCTAATATCCGCCGAAGGGATGTTCGACTAATGCCACTCTCCAGTGACATGCGGCGAGTGCTACGCTGTGGGCTCTTGCTGAATGAAGCCAGGACAGCCACTGATTTTTCTTCATTAGTGACAGTTTTCTTGCGTCCACATTTTGGCAAATCCAACACTGAACCAGTTTCACGAAACTTAGCAAGCACTTTGCTGACTGTAGCATGGGAGATGGGTCTCATAGGGTGTCTTGCATTGAAATCTGCTGCAATGACCCGGTTACTGCGTTCACCAGAAATCAACACAATTTCGATCCGCTCCTCACATGTTAACCTCTTCGACATGTCAATTGCTGTGAACATAGAGAAACTTGTAAATAACTCATGAAAGAATAAAGTTACGTTGAAACCAAGCACACCATTGTTTTTCTTGTGACATTACCAATAAGTTTGATGTGTCACATGGCCCTCTTCTGATTGAAAAAACAAAAGTTGTATCCAAGATGGCCGACTTCTAAATGGCCACCATGGTCACCACCTATCTTGAGGAGTTTGCCCCCTCACATATACTAATGTGCCACAAACAGGACTTTAATATCACCAACCATTCCCATGTTATTATGATGTATCCATATAAATGGCCCACCCTGTAGAATGCTCTGGGGATTATTATATCTCCACCCTCTCAACTACAATTAACATCAAAGTGTCTAGACTAACACCAAACAGGATTCCTTCTTATGGTCTGGGGGCTGTTTTGTTATTGGAGGAAATTGTACAGTGGGTTGATATCCCCCCTGTCAGGTCTGAGGCTGACTCAGAGCATGATAATACCAGTCCAACTTGGACAGCAGCCATGTTGAATAAGAAAACAGGCCTCTCCTTGCACCAGCTGATGGCACACTATGTTAACTAGGGGTAGACACATAGATATCTTGGTAGTGCCCTTCTAATATCTTTACTGTTGCTGCTATTTATATTACTGTCAGTATTTCCTTGATATGGGGGTTTGTGTATGTACTGTAATGGTTTTTCCTTTTTTCTAAACCACTCTTCCAACATGTTCCTTGTTCTTCACAAATCCATCACTCCTGCACAAACATATTATGCACAAGAAGAAATGTACACTTAATTTAATATTTAAGAGTTGCTCTTGTAGTTCAAAACTAAGTTTCAAACCTGCTTTTTCATTTAATATATTTATGATTAGCATATGAAATAGAAGCCATTTGTTTTTGATCTAGGATTCCTAAATTAAGGCACAGTGGTTAGCACTGTTGCCAGGGTTGGACTCAGCCCCTGCATTTTTGGTCCAGGCATCCCACTATGATCGCTCAAAAAAATAAAATAAAATAAAATAAATGGTTTCTTTTCATTGTTTTCTATCAGCTTTTCAGCTCCACCTTTTTCACCACTTTTTCTATGCTAAACTTTTTCTACAAGCTGCGTGTTTTGCAGAGCAAAGGTAGGGGAGGGGCCAGTCGTATTAAGACATTTGATTGGGAAATCTAGTGTCTGTAATGAAAATGAACCAATCGATTGCCGTCAGTGCTTGTACGCCTGGTGTGCAGCAGGCTTCAAGCCGGTCCATCAGCCCAACAGGAAAATGCCCAGTATGCCATATTACCAGTCCACTCGTGACTGTTGCCTCACAGGAAGAATGTACTGGGCTTACATACACCATCTGGCTGTATGGAGTTTTCATGTTATCACCATGTCTGTGTTTGTTCTTTCTGGGTACTCCGACTTCTTCTCACAGCTAGTGGGGTTACATTAATTGGTGATTTTAAATTGTACATGTAAATGTGAATGGTTGTCTATCTTTCTGTGTTAGCCCTGCGACAGACTGGTGACCTGTCCAGGACTTGTCCAGGCCCCATGCAACCCTGAACAGAATAAGAGATTATTAATTAATTTTTTTATTTATTTATTTTTTGCTTTTAGTACCTGTTTTTTTTTTTCAGTAGAAGATATCTGATCTTGTTATGTCAATTTTTTTTAGATTGATCTAATATTTATTAAGTACACATTTTAATGCAGTCCAAAAAAGCTGAACTTTAAACACACTTGCTAATGAAGTCTAAGCATTTGCTATAATATTATTACCTCTTTCAATTACTGTATTCTCCATACTGTATATTCAAATGCTATCTCCAACTGCGAGTTCATTTTCCAGTCTATTAAAGCTGCTATAATATGAGGAACAAAATGTAATAGCAAACTCTTTGGTAAGGGTAAGGCATACACAAGCAAATAACAATGGAAAACGGATGTCTGATCTTTAATGTGTGGACTACACTGATGTCCATTCTCCCTTTGACAGGGGTCACTCCTTCCCCATTTCCATTGTGCCCATTTCCCAGTAGTATCAGTGTAGTGTTTCATTATTGATTACATGACTTTCTGTTTAATTTAGTTGCTGACTTGGTCAGTTCAATTTCAGTGTTTTGCAATCCAGTTGTTCAGGGATGACACGACGAATCCTACTTCCGGGTCTAAAGTAGTCTGCGTTTAATATGGCTTTTGTGTTGTTAGCATGTTTAATGTTATGTATTTTCTTCTATTTGATCTCAAAAAGCTCCTAAAACAGTCAGTGATCACTGTTGACCTCCCTCGGCTTTTATTACCACTAATCATTTATTTAAGGTCAGTTTTTAAAACCTTAGGATGTAACTACAGCCCAGCCCATGCAGCAGTATATGAATGACTAACCTCGTATTGTGGATGGATTATCTCAGTTGTTCTCCTGGCTGAAGTTTGGTCCTTTTACAGCATCCTGCCATACGATTACATTTGTTCCTGACCACCGAGAACACTCACGTTAACGTTTATCGAGTGGAAAAAAAGTTAGCTTGTTTATATTATGCTAACATAGCTGTGTTGCTAGTGGTCACGTAGCACATCATTATATACCAGCTAGCCAAACTTCAGTAACCCTACAAACGGCACTGCTGTTTAGCTTTCTGTCTTCATTTATGTTGGAAGTGATAACAGAGCTGTACGTTTTAATTTGTTTCCAAAACCCCACAGTCAGGACATGCTATATTGTATTTAGATAGAAGCTAGCGAGCTAACTCCCTGCTAACTTCTAACTCCGTTAAATGTCATAAATTCCGTTTTCATGGATGCCTGGATGTTAAACTCAATTGTTACACCTGGTAGAGCAGAACGCTGATCATTTTATTAAAGATGAAAGACTTTAGACAGTTTTTCAACTCTCAGTAATGCCATAGTGATCGTTTGATATATGGACCTGCAGCGGAGTTTAGGTCCAGACACGGCTAGTGACGACAGACTGAACAACCAGATTTTTCACAATTGTTTATGGGTCATCTGTATTCCTGGGAATCAAGTGGGTGGGTCCTATTCCAAAAAACATGTTCAACAACATCTGAGATTTTAGCTAAAAGAAGCATGTGGAGTGTTTATGTAGCTGACATTCCTTTAACATATATACGTGCATTAGAATATCTAATATATCTATCAGTACTCATATGTAAAGGTGTTAGCAGAAACCAGGATTATTGCTAGTAATATGTGTATGTATACTTTGGTTCTTTGTTTTTATGGCACCTTCCTTACCTTGATAAGTGGTACGGTCCATACAGGTGAGGCTGGAAATGCCTAATTACAGGAGAAGAGAGAATGAGACTGAATTTTCATTTATCCATCCATCCATTCGCTTCCGCTTATCCTTTTCAGGGTCGCGGGGGGCGCTGGAGCCTATCCCAGCTGTCATAGGGCGAAAGGCGGGGTACACCCTGGACAGGTCGCCAGTCTGTCGCAGGGCCAACACATAGGGACAGACAACCATTCACACTCACATTCACACCTAGTGGCAATTTGGATTATCCAATTAACCTATCCCCACAAGAATTTTCATTTAGTTATATATATATATATATCCTTGAATTTGGCCAAAATGTTGAAACTAGGGTCCTGCAGTGTTTCCAGCCATCCAAGAATATTAGCAAGCAGTAAGCCACTCACATCCAGACTGTGGAGTATTTAACCATATCTGATGCATAAAGCTTTAAATTTTCTCCAAGCAACTTCTCTATGTTACAATTATGGCCTGTGTAGATTACAGAGAAAAACACAACAGAATCCTTGTGTGTTTTCCAGTTGAAGATAAGGATGTATGGCAGAGAGGATAGTAAAGAAGAATAAATGGATGGTGTAATAAAAAAGGTCCTTACACTTAATGTTGCACAGTGTTTAGATGCTCATGAGACATTAAAAATGAAACAAAACAGGACACAATAGTCTCACAGATTCAGGGGTGGGCAATTAATTTTCCCAAGGGGCCACATACTTAACAGCGACTCTTGTAGAGGGCAGCACCAGTAAGTTTAACTCAGTTTATTAATCTTGTGTCTTTACGAGCTTTTTGGTGCAGCCTTCCATGGCACTCCCAGTTTCTCATGTGGCCTCTTGGGAAAATTAATTGGCCATCCTTGTTTAGAACCTCTTCCATCTATAATCGGTGGAAGGTGAGAGCCATATAGCAGTGAAATTGCAGAATAAAGCCAAATAGTTCTTAGAATGGGCCAGTCAGTAACTGGAATAGATGTTTGGCTAATGAGGCAAAACACCAGGGACATGCTATGGTACCAAGTGAAGAATGGAGCCCTTGTGGTCACTGTGATTATGCAGGTTTGACTCACCGCTCATTAATAGCTTTGCTAAAAAAGAAAAAAGGTTTAAATGCATATGTTTAAAACAGCTCATACAGTAGAGCCCCGGGTCCTTGTATTGCTAAAAGTGAGTTTAAAAACAAAATGTCATCTATAATTCACATGTGGTGTGTGGGTGTATTTGAAGTGAAAACATGTAAATGGAGCATTGCAGTAAACAAATTGTAAATAATGGTTTTTAAGTACTTTTGCCAAAAGCGAATGTGTATGAAGCAATTCAAACAATGCAAATGATTGAAAATTGCATAAATTACTCTCACTTTTTGCCAAAGGGCAGCTCATAAACATCATTTAGAATCAGAAAAAGGGGGTCTAGAAGGTTTCTTTCCTTTATGTTTTCCTCTGTTTATCATTGCACTCACACATTCCATTATCCTTATACCCCCCCCCCCCCCCCCCCCCCCCCCCCTTTCAAATCATAGTTTAAAGAATATGAATTGTAAACTAAAGTGAGGTCATGGGTTATACAGGAGAAAGGAAAAAGAGCTGATTAGTTAGGAAAAGCTCCTAAATCTGTCATGACACCAAATCTTAATGAGCCAGGGGTTCCTCAAATCCAAAGTGTTTGTCCTGTCTTGCATCACGTTGTACCCACATGGAGTGTGTGTTGTAATTACGGCTTTAACAATGACTTCTCTTCCCTTCGTTTTCCCCCTGACACCACATCAAAGACAATGTCACTGCAGAAACAATACATGAATCAATATGAATGAAGGGAGTGTGACAGGAGTTCTGTGGCAAAGACTCATTATACTCATTAGAGGGCCTTGGTGGCTGTTGAGCCAGCAGATGCCAAGGGGACCTCTCCGGCCCTTCTGTGCTCTTTAGACTCTCCTGAACACTCACATACACATACAGAGAGAAAGAGAGAGATTACAGGAATTTGCCTGCCTCACCTCAAGCTGTCAGCTTGATGTGTCAAACACCAATTCACTCCCCTTTATTTGGAGGAGAGCTACTAGCAGCACTTTGCGATGCAAATTCCTCCATGTCCTTTTATGTGGAACCTTGCTAACATGCCAGTCATGCCATGCTTTCCTGAAGGGCTGCTTTAAATGCTGCACACTCAAAGCTGTGGTCAGAATCAATGGTTTTGCTGCTGTTAACCTGGAGTTAATATTTCATCAGTGGAGAAGCTCTAAGATGATTAAGATGGGTTCTCCCAAAGCAACCCATCCTCACCCAGGTGCACTCATGATAGAGAATTATTTAGATCTGAATAGAAAGTAATGTCAGCGTGCGAGAAGGAGGAGGATCTAGTACCTCTGCTCCTTTGTTTGGTTTTGTTGCTGAGTTATGGTCAGATATTTCATCATGTGTTTTCTCTCGAGTCTTATAATTTTACGTGAAGTTCAGCAAGTGCCAGACGAAGAACATTTAGCTTTTGGCCTGTTTTCCGTGCATATTACTCTTGTCTTGTGCAATCCAGTTTATGCAAGGCTGGTTTATACGCAGCCATCTCGCACCTTTATTATTTATGATAAGAGAAACAGCTCGTGTTGGTAGATGGTGGCAATTTTGTTACTGCACTCTTCACTTAGAATGAAACATTGCACGATGATAAGGGTCTGCGAGAACGCTGTGATGTCCTCTGATGTCCTTTACGTTCTCCCGGCTCTGAGAACACAAGTATATCTCCTCATCACACGCAATTAGAGCAGAGCCCGAGTATAAGCGTAGGAATATAAGCTCATGCACCCACACAAATACACACACCAGGAATTGTTCCAACATCAAATCAATAAGCCCATCCAGCTATGATTACAACACCAAGAAAGCACTTATTCTTTTTTTTTTCCTTTTTTTTTACTGGTTGGGTGCTTCTGTTTTGTGTACATTACTTTCAGACCTCACAGGTTGTAATGAAAAACCACATCTTTGTGCCCAGTGTATGAGTGTCAGATTACAGCCATCACCTTAGGAAATATGTAAGTTGTCCAGCACATTCTCCAGAGTCTTTTACTTTACTTTTTTCTAAGTGATGCATCTGAATATCTTTCAGAGCAATTTCAATTTTAGATGTTTTTCCATCATATTGACAAGGGGGACAATCATAATCTTATATTTCTCACTTGAACCTTTGTTACCCACACTTTGCTATCATTATGGTTTGTTTTGTTTTTGTTTTTTTTATCTTTAAATCAAAGTAAACACACAACAGAATGTGGGATGTACGTAGTGTGAATGACATGACTGATGAAAGCAAAGATACAGTTCTGTATTAAGTTGTTGTATGATGAATGTTTTATATTGACTACTGAGGTAGAGCTTGGTGTGATGCTTGTGAGTTATAAGTTTACTTTTGTAACATCCAGTCAGGTTGGGGGGGTATTTATGCATCAGTCACCTTCTTATGAACTTTAGATAGACTCCTAGATTTTTACTTTATTATACCCAGGACCAGCCTCACAGCCTACAGTCATATCTTTTATCACTGTGATATATGTAGGCTATTCTGCACTCATGTTATCCAGAAGAATGCGACAGAATGTGAAATACATATTTAATCTTCTATAATTTTCAGCTTCAGTAGTTTGTCATCGTGTACTGTGAAATGAACTGGGGACAAACTGTTCAGATATTCTTTTTTTGTACCTTGTCCTTGAGTCCTTTCCAGATGGGAAATAGTGCACAAGCTCTGCTTACAATGCATCCAGGTGATTGCTTGTGAGAGGTAACAGGTGTTTGCACTCCACTCTAACCTCATCTGTACTATGCTTGACCTGCAGACACCTAGACCTTTTCTAAGACTGGCATAATTTTAGTGGTTACTCTTTAAAAGACCAGAAACAGTGCCAGCTGATTATTTGGATGGCAAAAATGATTTTGTAAAAAACCTTTTTGGTGTACTTTGAAAAGATTAATTTGACATCTCAGCTCACGAGAGTGTGTATGCCATTTTATACAGTACTCTGCAAATGACTTATGTGAACCCTAATTTCTTTATATTTTGCTGGGAAAAGTTGTAGCAATTGATTAAAACATGAAAACATAAATGGAAATGCAGTATATAATTCAAATACTGAGTTTATACAATTCTAACAACCTATTTTGGTATGACCACCTATATCCTTCAACACAGCCTGAGCTCTCTTAACTGAACTAACTTAAACTAAGTTTTCTTGGCATTTCTTTAAGTAGTCTTCAGAATAGCTTTTATGTGGATGTTGGCTGCTTTTTCTTCTATTCTCTGTAAAGATGATCCCACACTGCTTCTATAATGTTGAGGTCCAGGTCATCCATGACTGATAGTTTCCTATTATGTGTTTTTCAATCCAGGTATGGTTTTTAGTGCATTGATTGTGTGTTTGGGGCAACTGTTATGCTGGAAAATTAAGTTGTTGCCAATCATGAAGGTACTTTTGTGCATTCATAATTCCATCAGTTTTGTCAAAACCTCCAACACCCCGTCCTTGAAATCAGTGGCGACTCGTCAGTAGAGGGTGCTAGGGTGCCGCCCTCATAAAAATATGGGAAGAGAAAAATCCATCATAAACAATTAATTACAGAAATATGGCATACATTAAAATTATACATTACATTACAAGTACAGTTTGCTCATACACTATGTGTGATTGCCAGAACCCACCTGCCAGAATGCATTTTGTGTTCGAACTTTACGTTACATTATCCATGAGGTCCTTGTGAAATATATAATTATTTTTCGACTTCCTTATATGGACACTGGCCAAATAGTAGTGTATGGAAAGTTTTTTTTTTAACTCATGAGGGTCTGAGGCTGAGTTTCAATTGGATCTTGGAATTCGCCTCTTGGGGCACAATTTTGTTCCCTGACCAATTAGCATAGATTACCTGGCTTGTTTAAAAAATTGATTGGACAATTTTATGTCATTCACACATTCACATTTATTTAGACTTTCCTCAAAAAAAATTCTTTTGTATTTTTCTTGTTCAGTTTCTGTAAAGATACTATTTTATGGCTCTCAAATTTTTCATAGTTTCAACTAAAGAAATGGGAACAAATATATGTTTTTATGACAGGCTGCTAGTAATAAACCACCAAAAGATAAAATTTTAAATTGTCTGTTTATTATTATTAATTTATTATTTATGTAATATTTATTAAAGGTTTATTGGAAATGCAGCAGAATTGTGGCATCTTAAAAAAAATATTAGGTTCCTTTGAATTGTGGATTTGGGAACCGTAACATATTTGGGGGTTTATCCGGGATATAACATAAGTGGCTTGTAGAGCTTCCCTTCCACAGTTCAGATTTATTCAAATTTAAATTACTTATACTGCACATAACCAAATACACAAATTTGTAAAAGCATTAAAAAACTAATTATATTCAACTTAATTATATTCAACTGACCCATAAAGCTGCCTCGCACTATTTTCACTTGCTTGTTGCATCATCAATTACTTGGTAGTAAAAAGAGAGAGGCATGTAATCAACAACATTAAAAACAATATCAGTTCTCTGTGTGAGTTCATGTAGAAGCCATGAACTTAGACAGCATATCTTGGAATGTCTTTTTTTGGTCCCCTAACTCCGTCACCATTAAGCTACTTTCATGTGAAAGAACGAGGTATCACTTTCCAATCCAGTATCAAGTTCTCTCTCATTTCCATGATGCACACAAAAATTATAACAGTTTGAAACTTTTTAAATAAATACTTTGGTGTCTATTTTTCTTCTTCAAAAAAAGCTCAATGAAGTTTCAGCTCTCATGATGCAAGATTGAGTGTTAAAGCATTGACACTACAGTGAACTATAGCCTTCAATTCTTTGTTAAAAACCTGTCTAAAGATATTCCCTTGCTGTGTTAAGACTTTCCCTCAAAGTATAATTTAAATCTATGATTGCTTGTTGGTCGAACTCCATTATTTCACTCAGAGAGCGAGATAGAAGCCCTCTGCAAAAGTTTTTCAATAAAAGTTTTACGATGAAAGATGAGTCCAATAAAAAGCAATAACACTAGCACATCCTCATTAAAAAGAACTTTGTCATATTTCAACTCCAAAGGCAACCTAGGACCAGGAGACTTTTATTAACCCATTAGCATACTAATTACTTCGGATGAATAACAATACAGAAAGAAGAGTTTTCAACCCCCAAAAGGTCATTGTAGTGTCAAGGAATGCATTTTGAATAGTTGAGACATATTTTGATGTCATATTTCTCACTTAAACAAATTCTGGCAAGCCTTGTTCAACTTACTGCTGAAAAATGATACAGTCGGTGTAATAAAGGCACCACATTTAGCAATCCTGGCTTTACTGTTTGCAAACAAGCATCATTCATGATCAATATCCACAACTATGAAAAGTGATCCTCCCGGCTTTTCTCCGAAGCTCAATTGATTTTTATTTTGTCTTTGTCTTAGTTTTATGAGTATGGTTGAGTGCCATAAAAAGCCTCTCTCTCTTTTAACATTTTCTTTGTGTTTAGCTCCTTGGCAATTTCATGTGATTTGACCCACAATAATCTAAAATAGCCAACGGCTGTTTCTTACCATATTATGCAGTCGGATCTTTTTAAAAGCCTATATTGCTGCCTGAGAGACGCTTATGTGAAGACACAGGAGGCTAAGGAAAGAGCAATAAGGATGGAGTAACGCTGGTGGGGAAGGAAGAAGATGGTGCTGCAAAGACCATTGGCCAGGTGATGGCTTATCCTATAAAGCAAGATTGAAGACATGGCTTTTGGTCATGTACAAGAACACACGGGAGAGCCACTGGAGCTGTGTGCGTGTGTGTTACTCTGTGTTTTCATATTATCCAAAGACAGAAAGACAAAGAGGGGGAGTTTAATGGAGTGTCCCAGGGCGAGGCTCCGTTGTTCCCCCTCATCAAGCACGCTGGCAGTGCTTTAGCCCCATAATGGCTATCGTGCGCCCTGAGCCAATAGGCGCTCAACGGTTTCCTTTCACTCATTGCTCATTATTATAGGCCAAGTGCAACCACTGGGGGCAGGAGGTTGAGAAGATGCACTACATTAAGAGACATGAGGCAAACACGTTGTGCGATGAGGATGAAAAGAGACACGAGGACCAAAAGGGGAAGGAAAGAGTGACGAGGTGGAGCCAAAGGAAGGGTGACTGGTGAAGACGGGAGGGGATTATGAGTTGATTATGGAAGAAATCACATAATGGCACAATCTAATCACAGAAATAAACTGCTGCCAGAGGGCAATGCTTGCTCTTGTTAACATGTCCATCTGGATCAAGTCACACACATTGTCAAGCACACACATGCAGGCATTCGTGTTCTTTCATGTGTGCACTCATACACTCAAGAGCATCTCTGACAGCTGCCATTTACAGGAAAGGAGTGATACTCGGAGTGGAGAAAAGTCCGGGACAGCTGAATCCCTCTCCCATGTATCACTAGCACAAACTATTACAGACAATCTTAAGAGAGTCATTCAATACACACAAAGAGGAAATAAAAAACATCTGAAAGGGCTGCAAATCATATCGATCACATGTGAGCATGTTTCTATTCATGAACACATTTTTTTTCTCGATCTTTAGTGGAGTCACAGAGCAATTTGTATGCTTTATTCTGCGTGCTTTTGAAGATTAAATCCTCATAGCAGCAGCTGCTCTTATTATCTCTATAATGACATATTTTTCAATAGCATAGGTTGATCTCAGGTGCAAGAATGATCAAGAATTGTCAAGCCTAGAACAACGGTTCAAGTTATTTGCAGATGAGCATTTTTCTTGGTCTCTATTGCCCCCTACTGACTGTAAAGAACTATATCAGTGTAGCAGCAAAATGTGAACTCAGTATGGAATGTCATTAAAAACCACTGGCCTTTTTATGACGGTTACATAAAGGCAGTGTCATTCTAGATAAATTTAAAAAAGGAGTGCTGCAAACTATATTTATGCTCAAGAGCATCTCACAGATGTCTGCAAAGAAAACATGTTTAGCACTGGTATAACACATAGATGTGTAGAGGACAGAAGAACTGTTCCCCAACTCTTAAATATGATATACTTGAATCAGCTAAACAGCAGAATCTGTGCCACCGTGCTTGCTGGGTGACCTCATTTCATATCACCCACTGTCAGGGGAAATTATCTGACTAAGCCTGGTGCTTTCAACTAACAGCCCCACAGTCACAACGTGTCATGCAGAATGAGTAAGGTGATAATGAAGGATGTCTGACAAAGGGATGTTTTTTCATCCTGGAGTCATTAATCATTTATTATTATTTAATCATGCAGTATTTAATAACAAATAACCTTTAACTTGCATTTATTCCTGCTTTCTTTTCCTGTCATATTGGCAAATGACACACTCGCATTCTCTCCAGTCTCTCCAATATGTAAATTAATATGAAATATAATACGCAAATATAATAGGCAGGATTTTAATACATTAGTTCATTGACTTAAAAGTCTTAACCAAACAATTCTCACGTTTAAGTTTTATCCTTTTTTTTCTCTTTAACTTAGGAATGAACAACTAAAAATAAGGCAGGTGTCATCTTAACATTTCTAGATGTGCATGTGAGTCTGAATGTCATCTGACCAGACCTTGCTAATTCTTCTGCCAATGCCTGTAGGTGCTCATTTGAATACTCTTTCTCCACCTCACAGACTGATTCGTTTTATTTTGTTCTCCCTTGATAGGCTTCATTGTCTCCTGTGCAGATAAGGAGTCTATTATGAGCTTCCTGTAAGATTTACAAGGGCTGCAGCTGCAGTATGACCATCGTCAAACTCAAGGTCCTTTAAACTATACCTTTCTGTCTGTCTTTCTGTCTCCACACACATATACACATACACACACACACACACACAAACCTATCACTCTGAAAGTGATCTTTCAGTTGCTTCTCTCTTTAGAAACATCTTATCAGACCTGATAGTTCAGATTAATGATCAGCCAGAGTACAAAGACACACACAGACAGGACCATTTACAAAAGTACACTTTTAAATCAGCCACTGTTCAAAGACACATTTTCTTTCTTTCTTTCTTTTTTCCCCTCTCTTTTTTTTCTTTCTTTCTTTCTTTTTGCTTCATTTTCTGTCGTATCTAATTTTCATTGGGGAATAGCACCTTTTCAAACCCGATTACAAGTCCCAACTCTAAAGTAGTTTCGTCAAAATAGTGTCATTCCTACAATGGTAGAAATGACACTATGATATCCTTTGAAACAGGTAATGTGATTGGATTAGTGCCAAGTTCCCTCTTAATGAATCAGAATGTCCAACAGTAGGAGGTCATGTCTGGGTAATTTGGACAAAATCAAAACCTAAATGTTATCTAGTTTTTATATTTTCTTTTACTTTATAGTAAACAAGCATGAAATATGTGCAAAATTTTGTGATTCTGAATTCTAAGCTACACTTTTTGTTGGGTGGGGTAGCTTTCCTAATCTTATTGTCTACCGTGTGTTCATTTTTTATTTACCATACTGGTCTGTGTCTTGATACAGTTCTGATAATCTCACTGTAGGTTGCTGAGCCAACAGAGCCCTGCATAAGCTGGGGGGAAGGGAGGGGTTGAGCTGCCCAGCCGCAATAGTGGAACCATGTGGCATAATCATTTCCTCTCACTCTATAGGCTTCTGTTCCTGGGGTTCACCCGTCTGCCAATAGTACACGTGTAAATCTATGTCACATATATACATGCAAGGAAGTATGATGCACATACACACTGCAAATGTATTGCAAACAAACACAGATGGCTGTGCACTTTATGCACTAATTTGGTAGCAGTAACATTTTTTTATGCGCATATGGACACACCGACATCTTTCCGTTACTACAGATAGAACTGCTGGTGTTTGCCAAGACCCACCAACTGAGATAAGGGAAATAGTGTAGTGTGTTCAGGCAATGTATTCCCCAAGAAGCTGCTTCAGTTCTGAGGGTCATCTAGATTTGTTCTCTCCAGTCAACACTGCCCTCTTCTGGTTAATATTTGTAATTACAGTATGACAAACCGCTTATTTCTGTGCGATGAAAAGCTTAGAAGTTGAATAACCATTTAGATGGATGGATAGATTCCAAAATACCACATTCTTTGCTACAGTTATTTTTTATTAAGCACCCAAAACCTTCAGGTGTCATACCAGATACTTCTCTATTCTATTAGATGTTGGTAGGCATATAATAAATGTTGTTTTTTTTGCTAGACTAAAATAAGAGATCAAAATTTCAAGAAATCAAGTATTAATTAAAATATTGTGAGACATGTAACAACCACATATTTAAAATACACATTGCAATATAAACCTTCTCTAGTCTTTGTTTTGACATCAATACTATAAATAGTCTCACAGTAAAGCAAAATACTTTAGAAAACAAATATTTTATACAATTACTGAGTGAAACACATTAAAACTGTGAGATGACCAATGCTGCAAATTCATTAGGTTATCACTGTGGCTCAGAAGAACAGCAAGGTGACTGTTAATTGAAAGGCTGGTGGCAAAATCCCAGCAAACCTGCATGTCAAACAAGATACTGAATGTGAGTGTGAGTGTGAGCAGAGACAACAGAGCATATAAAATAATCACTTGTGTGTTTGTGAATGATGCTCGTATGGAGTATAAAGGCACCATATACAAGTACCAGTCCATTGACATAATCTCATCTAAACATGACAGAAACAACAAATAAAAATGATTTTGATTTCTACAGAGGCAAAAGGTTTAAAGTCCATTTTCACTGGATTTTATAGGTTTTCATTTGATTGCAACAACATTGGCTGGAAGACTAGAATGCCTCTGCTTCTGACCCATCCTGTTACATTAACACTTTAGCGTATATGAATGATACTTGTTGGGTGACATCCAATAAGCATCTTTTTAAAACTAACAAAATGTTTCCCTTTGTAAAGGGGAGAGTACACTATTTACAGAAATGGAAAATAATCTTTTATATGCACAGTAGGCCATTAATGCCACTGACCCTTTTTTATGAAACCCAATTTGAAAGTATTTCGAGCGATCTAACAAAACTGAATAAAATTCTGATTGCTGCACAGTGTACTTCTCTTTGGTGTTTAACAAAAACAGCTCTGTTAAAGGACACTTACAGATCGCACGTATGCACATTTCCCATTCTGTGATTCAATCATGCTTGCTGATAGGTAGCCAGCTTCATGACTCCAACCTTTGACCCTGCTATGCAAACTGAATACCAATAAGTGACTACACACTGATTTTGTCAACATCCCAGACATGCATGCCACTCTTTTTTATGATCTAGTCAGGGATTTAGAACAGTTTTGAAATATAGAGACCATTCTGAATACATGTAATAAATTATAATATGCAAGCTTCCAAATGCAAAAAATAAGGTATGATGGGCAGCTTAGCAGATTGGCATGTACCAGTATATTCCAGTAAAACCAATCTCAAGCACATGCATTAATTAAGTAAAATGGACAGTGTAAACAAATAGTAATGAAGACATTCTCCACATACCCTCTCTCCTCCTCACTAATCAGTGTTTATCACAGTCATTTGCAAACCTGTTGCGACTCTGTTGAGATTACACACATTAGTATGGTCTGCTATTGTGTGGGTTTGTGTGCACATGGGTGTTTGTGTGCCAAGCCCTTGATCTTCTCCTCACACTCAAGAGTGACCTCACAAAGCTGCTCACACCCACCATCTGCTCTAGTCCGGTCTGCTCTGGTCATATGCTGTGCGTCGCATAGAAGAACATGTCTGAAAAACGAATGCATTCTGAAATCTATCATATAAGTAGCTGTAAAATAAGATAATTAAGTGTATAATTAATTAATTGCTTGCTTGCTGAGAATAGAATGGAACGGCAGACAGTCAGACATGAATGAAAGAGAAAGACATAGCAAGACCAAGTAAAGCTCATTGACATTAAAATGAAGGAACAGATAATCCTGTTAGAGAAAAAAGGTTAGTTCATAACACAAATGCTCTGATGAGTGTACCCACACGTACACACATTTACTTATACTACTGAACACAGGAGGACCTCGACAGAATTTCAAACCAGTGAATAGGAAAGGAAATAATTAATTTTATGTCTATACACACACACACACACACACACACACACACACACACACACACACACTGGCACAGACAGTGATTCATCCCTGAAACAACTGCAATTGCGAGAGATCCATCAGTTGGCTCAAGGCTGCCTGGACAGGAATGCAGGAGAGACAGATGGACTAGTTTAACCACAGTAAGAGAGGCTGACCTTCTAAAGAGTGGGAAGAGGAGGGGAGAGTGAGACAAGTGTGGAGAGAAAGCGCGAGAGAGAATCAGGGATGGTGTCAAAGACATAGACGATACTCTGAAATAGCTGTCATCAATCTTCAGTATCGCTACAGACACAGAAATCTCAGAGAGCCGAAGACGTGTGTGAGAAAGAGATAGAGGAGGAGCAGAAGATAGAAAGCAATGACACTTACAGTGTAGCTGCGTAACTCCAAAATCAAATATGGAGTACAAAATTACTGAGGCTAGGGGCATGAGGAAGCACTAATACAAAACCACATTACACTGTTGTGTGTGGTTTTAATTTGTCCCTAAAGAAAGAAAATAAATTGTCATCTATTCACCCAGAATCCATGGCTGCTGTGGCAGTTTTGCCTTATTGAGTGGTGCTGTTACCAAACACTGAGATTAAGGAGGATCCGTCAGGATTTTCCACCTTTCTGTGGCAGTGCATATTTCTGTTTTTTAAGAAACATTAACAATCTAAGCTATCCTGTCATTACAAGGTCCAACACAAACCAAACACATTTCACAAGAATAAAATGAAAACAGCATAGAAATGAATACAGATGTTGCTGCTATAGGAGGGCAGCATTTATCTTATATAACACTCAATTCAGCATCTACAAAGGTATGCAGAGTAATAAGTGTAGTATTACAGTAGTTTTATTTTTCTATCTTATTTTTTATTGTTTTTCAGCAACCAAATCATTTGTTTCCAGTTTTCATAAAATTCAGAATTTCCTGAAAAAAACCCAAAGTTTTTGTACCACGTTGATTGATATGATATCTTACATGTCAACGTGGGATTCAAAATCTACTGAATGTGTGTGTGGGTGCGTGTTACCCATGCACCCACACACACATGAAAGGTTCTGAAAAAGTGGACAAAAAAGGCTCCGACCCCATCAGGAGTCCAGGTTTCAAGAAAACTGTACTTAACATCAAGGTTTAACGTGTTTTTCTTAGTTAGTCTTATGTTGCAGTATGCTGTTTGAACATCTTCTTACAGTGAATAGACTGTCTTACCTCACTGTTTAGTTTTGACTGATGTCAACAAACAAAAATCTGCAATAGGATTAATCCCTCTGACAGATTAAGAACAAAAAGATGTCACTTTGTGTTGTTTTTGCCACTGCTTCAGTTCCTGTGCTATAAATGTTTCCTAGCGTTTCATTTGCTCTTTGAATTTTCTAAAATTCTGTGTTTAATTTCTTTTACCTGACAATTTATCACTAAAAGCTGTTGTCACTGGCAACGTGTTGTGCTGAACACCATCAGCTACAGTAAATGAAACTGTTGAGAAAGCCAGAAATTTAGAGATTGCATGTCTGGATCTGTGACTGCAGGTATGTAGGACATGTCTGTTCATGACTAGCTTAGATATTTGAACTTTTAAGGACCTGATTCCAAATCTTTCCTTTATTCTGTATCCTTTAGCGCTCGTGCTGAGCGGGCTGACAAGAAGCTTGTCCTTTTGAACGCAGCATTGATTTTCAGCCATTAAATCGAATCATTCAATTAGATTTAATCTCAATTTGAAGCAGATATGATGGAGACAATAGTACAAGTTCACCAGGTCTTCTAATGTGAAAAACATAAAGAGCAGACCTGCACACATGTTGCTCATGTACCATATGATTTTATCAATTATTTCTTCAGCTAAAAGAAGTGAGTCTTGTGCTACTTTCAAACATTGTTTACTTTTTTTACAGTACTCTTTCCTCTTGAGTGTTCTTTTGTTTCCTTGTGTTTCCATTTTCTCCTGTGAATGTATTTGTGTGTATAGGTCTGGGCGTGGCAGTCAACCTTGATCTGCTGTGTATTTGGTCTACACATGTAAAACCCATCCACAATTAAGGTCTGCAGCACTTGAACCCAAGCTGGTTGTCCACCCCTTGCCAGTTTGTCATATCTGTGTGGAAATTTGTGTACAGCTAAGGATGGTGACCTTCTACTCTCTGGTCTTCAGTAATTTTTGCATAAATCCAAAGTAATTTTCTTCTTTGTGTTTCAGGACAACAATCCATTGGCTCACCTGCCAGCTCACTACAGCAGAGCTCTGCATCTTCCAGCCTACTCAACTCACTCCAGTGTCAGACAGCCTGACTTTCAGCCTTCAGTCTCAAGCTCAAACAATCTGTCACCACCAACTAAGGACAAAAATACTAAATATTAACAGATAATAGATCAATAGATGATTTAAAAAAAATCTTTTTCACAATGCAGGCTGGAAAACAAATATGGTGTAATGGGTTTGTGACTATTATACTTTTTATTCCCCAAAAAAAGAAGAACAATAAATAAAAGTAGGAGAGTTTTTCGACACTTCTCTTCTTGGAGAGAAAAAATACTTTCTGCTCAACATTTGAGCATGTTTGAGCTGGGACCTTCAGTTTTTTCACATCAAATATGTGGCCCTTGTGCTCTGTCAATATGCACTCTAAGACGCGGAGCTCAAGTTAAGATAGAATGATGGATGCTTTAAGTTCCTCGAATATTTGCATGTTTGATCTTTGAAAACAGACTTGGAGGCCTGTAGAACCCACAGTTTTACAGGGAACTGATATTTTATTTAAAGCTCCTCATATACCAGACACATAATAGTCTTTTTAAAAGTCCAAAGCAGGTGAATTTCTTTACAAATACTAAAACTTGAGTAAGGGAAACAATTTTATCAACTTACAATATTCCCCAGGTATGACACCATGTACCAAATACAAGTTAGCTTTACATGGAGCACTAACCTGCTGAAAACAGCCATCAGAAGATGGCTTACATTGTGGTCATAAAGGGATGGACAGGTGTGACAAAGTGGATGAGCAGTTGCAAGGCTCTCCGTTTGTCCCATGTGTTGACCTTTTTTTTTTTTTTTTGCACATTATACACATTATTTTGTTTCTATTTATTTGCTGTGATTTACTATTTGTGGAGTAACATTGTTGCACTCACTGTCTCGGGTTTGTAAGCGTTCTGTTGCCGGCAAATCAAACATTCTGCAAATTCAGGCAAATACTCAGTTACATGTTTCTTTATATTTTATTATGTTACAGATTAAGTCATTTGTTCATATTTACTTTGTTCTGTCTTTTCAGTCTTCATGTGGGTCAGGTGTGGGGAAACGCCTGCCTAGCATTTACTCATTTTAAAGTCCTGATGAAGTCACACATGACATCAGCAGGTCGAACCAAGTGGAGGGGTTTCTTTGTCTATAGAAATGCTTCCTTTTGTTTGTGTCACGTACTAAAGGGGTTTGTTGAATCTTCCAGCCATTTAGTTGTGTAAATGTGCATTCAAAGCATTTTACCTGGAGAACAGTCTTCATTAACAAATTTCCCACACGTGGGACTAACAAAGGTTATCTTATCTTATGAATAAATGCACTGAGTTTCTGCCATGCGATGCCACCTGATTGGCTATTTAAGTTTAAAAAGCAGTTAAACAGGTTGATCTAATGACTGTTTTCTTTTCTTTTTTTTAATCCATATTCGGGAGAACACCATCACTTATTTTGAGTGTAATATTAATTCATTTTCAGGACTCTTAAGTACTCTAAAAGAGAGCTTAATCAAACTTTTGACAAATTATCTAAAAATAGGGTATTAATATGGTGGGCGCACATCAGAAGATGAATCCAAAGGCAGCCTTAATGAGGTTAAAGTAACATTTAAAGGCTTAAAGTAACCACTGGAGCATATTGAATGAGTCTGCTATGTTTTTACCAATTATATGTCATATGCATGCTCTGTTACATATATGCTCATACACACGTGGTTTCTAATAATCCGTCAATGAGTGCCAAGCAATTCCTGTGAGCCAAAAAGTCATAGTTCAGAAATCTCTGATCTGTCTCTGACTCAGTTTTTTTCTTCTTTTTTATATTTATCTGGCCTTGGCTCTGTGTGATGTCAGTGATAGCAGATGTATGGTCACCTCACAGCCAGATCAGAATAAAATACAAAAGCCAAACCTGACTGCTGTCCAAATCTATTCTAGTGAGGTGAGAAAATCAGAAGAAACAGACATAAAGGGAAGCGGAAGGTGGCTGAAATGAATAGCTTGTCTCAGGCAGATGATGAACTGAGAGGCTGTGCCGAGGCCTAGTAAAAGGTGAATAAGGATCATTTCTGAACTGTGAATCATGAAAAGCTGCTTTAGCAGAGTTCAAGAATAAACATTGTAAAAGAAGTTGTAAATTAGTATAGGTATCCTCTGTGACATCTTCATGAGAGTTCCATATTACGGTTTGCAGTTGTAAAGCATATGATATTCATGGCCAGTACACCATGGATGAGGTCACTGCCCTCCAAAAAAAAAAGTTTAAAGCTTGCCAATGGATATGTTGTAAATGTATAACAGGTTCAATAAAGAAAAATTATAACTTTGTGCGGTCATGTAAACACACTATATTTGTCTCATTGCAGCACAGATGAAGCTCAGACTATAGAACCAAAGGATGCAGAAGGTTGACTGGCTCAGCGTCCAGGCTTGGCTGCTTTTTTATATCTTGTATCTTGAAGTTTTATTCAGAATTAACACAATTTCCGAGATCCAGTGAATCTTTATTTCTGTAACCATTTACTACCTGCTAGTTCTTCACAACTACACAGAGTGTTATTATTTGCACACCTCTTGATGCAATGCTGAGACATTCACATGCTATTTTAACAGTATGTATCGAACACTCTTTCTTTATTACTTCCCATCACATATAATGGTGATGAAACCCCATTACATGTTTGTGCTGGGAAGCAGAATGTCTTGCACCTCAGACCCAGATTGGAACTCCCTCCAGCTAGCAGCCATCCATGAAATGAGAAAATCTATAATGCACTTAATTTTCATCTCTGTAGATCAAGGTAGTGTCTCTTAGTGGTACTGGAGGGACTAGAAACACTGCATCAACCTTCATCAAACCCTCCTGCAATATTCAGACATACAGTACCTATTACTCACCCTGTCAAACACCTACTATACACATTCTTGCACAATTCCTTCTTTTTTGCTCTAAATACATTCTTATCTTCACACATAGTGTGCTGCAGCAGTGGAGTCTCAGAGACCTCAGTATTCTTGGCCTGCAAACCAAAGTCACTGAACAACATATCTGGTACCAATTCCCTTTTTCCTAATAATCTAAAGCAGATATCTTCCATTATCTCAAAATAAGATGCAAACACGTGCATTAGTATAAACAGGTTAGACTGCTTTTTCAGTCACTCATCGAGACTTCATCCTGAAGGAATGCACTCAAGGTTTTAGTCACACTTCCTCTCTGCAATCTTAAAAAATTTCAAAAACAAACAAAAGAGAGCATTTTTGGTAAAGTCTCACAGGATTTAAAGCTCGTGGATGGCACTCTGGGTTATGTAATTGGTGAATTTGTTTCTAATTTACACAAGATTACGACAGCGTAAATTATAACCTGATGTTGAAGGTTAAACTGTAAATGTAACTCTTTTGATGGAGGACTTATGTTCTTTGTAGGACCTATTGCTAATCATCAGTCATTATGACCAGTCCATGAACGCAGAACAGCTGTAAAGTCTGACACTTGAAGTTTAAAAAATGGTAGTCACCAAATGCTAAATGGATAGACACATACGACACGATGAGTGTGCCCCGCCATTGTTGTTGACACTGTTTATGCGTATGTGTCACATTCTCTCTGGGCTTCTGCCTCACAATATTCTGTTCTGATGTCCTGTGTGTCATGGTGGCTGGCAGGCAGGCCGTGCTTGATGATGTCAGTGTGGCTTAAATAACTAGGCCAGTGCCATGATGGTAGGTTGCATATCATCCCCCACAGATCGTTCACATCATTTTTCTACAAACAATGAAGGAGAGTGTTACAGCCGATATGTAAAAGGGAGTTTAAGGGGGAAAGAGGATAAACAGGATTGTGCTGATGCGTTCTGTTAAATCTCATCAGTGAGATGAATTAGAGCAGATAAACAGATGTGGAACAGTTACACTGAAGCTCAGTCAGGTCTTGCTCACCTCCCTTTGTTCTCTGTTAAATGGTGCCTGAGTGAGTCTCAAAATCCAAAAAGTACAAACAAGAGGCAGGACAGTTGCATGTGATCTTTTTATTCATTAGAACATTTCTTCACTGATTTTATATTATGCTTCCACAGTGTTATTGGACCACCTTTATTTTTCAGCACAGCCTGAACTCTCTCAGGCGAGCCTTTGTGTCATTTCTTTAGTGTTCAGGAGTAGTTCTCCAGGCTTTTTGAAGGACATTCAAATCTCTTCTTTGCAGGGACGTGCAGGGGGGGGGGGGGGGGGGGGGGGGGGCTAGAGGGGCTTGAGCACCCGCCCCTTTCCTGATGAGTGCCCAAAGTGCCCTTTTGTTGAGGCAACTTTTAAATTTTTTTTATTTATTTATTTATTTTTTTATGTGTGTGTGCGTGCGGAGTCCTGTCTGTGCCCCTCAACAATAATATTTAACTATTAATCATAGTTTTGCTAAATAAAAGGATCTGGCTTGCATCAGTCACATGATCACATTTAACCAATGATCGCCCTCGACGGCAGAACGCGCTGGTTACGAGCCGGGAACGAGCTCACAAAGAGCACGCGCATTTTTTGCGGTCCGGAGCTGTAGGAGAAACACAAGTTAACTCAGAGACACAGACTGATGCGACAAAACCAGTAAGTAGGTGTACAGCGTACACTGTAGTGTATAGCACCCAGGAGTATTAGCTTATTACGTACACGTTGGTAAGCTGTCTTGTGGCAATTTGACGAACTGAAACAAACGAGCGTGCTGTGTGTGCAACAGCGCGACAAACATTACCTGTCCTTTTATTAACTGCACAAATAGTGCTGGTCATAGCTGCTGGCTACCTGTGTAAGGCTGTCATGGGTCTGTAGCTCTGTCACCGTTTTAGGGAACATATTTAGTTTTAAAGTATTTAGAACATATTTAGTTTTAAAGTAAGTTTCTGGGCATTTCCTGCCTTTCTGGAGGGGATATATTTCACTAAAAAACGATCTAATATGCATGTCCATATAATAATTATTATAATTATAATATATTAAAAAACACATGCTGTATTTTAAAGAACATACATTAAGAAGCAGATTATATTAGATTTATATTTTAAATAAGACAAAATTAGGATTTTACAGCAGTAAAATGATTGTATCTCTACAGTTTAAAAATGTAATAAGCTTTGCCCTGCACAGAGTGGATAGTGAAACAAATGGAATCATCATAAATACATTATTTCATATTTATTACTTCCCCCTCCTCATTGCTTTATTATTGTAGCTCTGGTAATGAATAATAATGTAAGGATGCCCATAGTATATACAGTATTCTGAAGAAGGTCTAAAATGTCACTGTGTGTGCATGTGTGTGTTTTATTTAGCTGGATTTAAAAAAAATTTACTCATGATATAACATTGTGCAGACATGGCTGGTAAGGACATGAGGAGGAAACAGTAGGAGCTGTATGAGGCTACTAAAGGCAGGGCTATAACATTTTTCTGTCATCATTTTATTAAAGATTAAGTGCAAGAGTTGTTAGGTGTGGATAATTAGATTATAGTTTATTGCAATAGCAAGTTGTGCCTTGTTCTCAGATAGACAGCAAGTGGAGAGTGATATATGAAATGATGGGAAGGAAGGAAGAAGAGAAGCAAAGAGTGATTCACAGGCAGAGCCGAGTTTGTCACAGTTTTTCGTTGCCTTATGGTTCCAAGCGCTGTCACCAATCTTTGCATTTTGTTATTATCTCATGACACTTGTTTAATCAGCTACCATCTCTCCTATGGACTTTTTAATGTCTACAGTCTCAGATCAACACAGCCCTGCCCTTCCCATATTAGATTCTTGATGAATGTGTGTTGTTGTTATTCAGCCTGGTTCAATGTGCCCCTTTTTAACTTTGAGCACCCGCCCCCTTAAACCTCTCTGCACGTCCCTGCTTCTTTGGATGTTGGCTGCCTTTTGTTTTGTTCTCTGTCAAGATGATCCCACACTGCTTCATAATGTTGATGTCTGCGCTCTGGGAAGGCAAATCCATAACCGATAGTGTTTCTCTGTGTGTGCATGATTTTAATGCACCAGCGGTGTGTTTGGGATCATTGATATGCTGAAAAAGGAAGGTGCTGCCAATCAGATGCCTACAGATGGCATTGAATGGCAGCTCAAATTTTATTCTGTTTTTTCTTCGTTCATATACATACTATCAGCTTTTCAGTTAATATCACCTTGTTGGTGCAAAATAATATCAAACTGTTGTATTTTTCATAGCTTTAACTAAAAAATTGGAAGCTTTTGCAACAGGCTGCTAGTAACAAATTGCTTAAATATACAATTTAAAATGGGTTCTTAACAAACACAAAAGTGGTTCATCCCGTGGGTTATGTGCTTCTTTTATGCTTGAATGATCCATTGGTCAGTGGCTTAACAAACAAACAAACAAACATGCGTTTAACACCCCAGGTACAAAAACTGGACTGAAAATGCATGAAAAGGCAGTCTAAAGAAAAAAATTGAAAGGCCTTGAGAAAACGTGAAGAACTATTGCTCAAAACCACTTTGAAAATTGCAAGATGTGTGCTCATTGGAAGCAAAATATCATGAAATAAAGTGTGACTCAAGACTTTTGTACAACACTGGAAATTCTAATGTTAAAGAAATTGTTTGTGACATTGAGACCAAAAGACAAATACATTATTTTACAAAACTGAAGTGAAATTAAACAGGGAAAGTCTCCGTTTGGATCATCTCTAGATTTATTAGCTTTTCTCTAAAGAAAAAGCAGGAGTTTCACTGAAACATTGTGCCACATGCATCCTAAAAGAAACTAACTAACTAACTAACTAACTAACCGTAACCAGTATGTCTGCAATCTTAGCCACCTTCTTTCAGCTGGCAGTGGCGAACCACAAAGGAGAAGAGCCACAGAGCTCTATGAATGTGTGTCTGATCAGTTATAAAATGCCCTCACTGTTGTATTTTAAATGTTTTCTGTCCGCAGTATACACATCATATTGTCTAAATTAAAACCCACCCTTTACCACTTTTGATTTAACCCGTTCAATTAGACCCCGGACCCTACATTTACAAGCAATAAATTGAAATCCACAAAGATGGAGTCCCTTAAATACAGAAGAGTGCTACTAGAACAGCTGAACAACATGACAGATAAAAGTACAGTTGATTACTGATATGAACTTTATGTCATTCTATAACATAGATAGGAGGGCTTAAGCACACACCTTTCTCAGTGAGAAATACGCCCAGTGATGCCTCGCACACATATCCAGCAGTAAAGATTTCCAGTCTAGGTTGAGCTATCTAGGGCTTTTCAGTCGTGCCTGGACAACGCTGTGAATGCGCATGTCAGGATCGCTGCAGAGATCCCGCTGCCTCGGCTCTCACGATTAATCGTCGGGATGGTGTTGACAGCGAGAGGCAGCAGGCGGCCGTTTTTACACGTTTAAATAAATGTCAGGACCTGATAAAATTTATTTATTCAAGTCCAAGTCAGGTTCTCCGCAACAACACCGTTTGTGGAGGACGAAGTTAATGTTAATGATGGAATTCCCAGTCTCTGCTGCTAGATGGAGAAACCGAAAGGGTGGACTCGTTATAAATAATTAGAAAAAAGAGAGCCCGTCTGCTGCTAAAATAAAAGGAAAATGCATCTGCACCAGGTGCTGACGGGAGCTGTGAACCCAGGAGATTGCTGCTATTCGGTGGGAAGTGTGAACGACATTCAGTTCACGGTAAGATTTTATTTTGATATTGTTTGCTCAAAGATGACACCCATTGAAGCTAGCGACTAAGTTAGCTAGCTGGGTAGTTAGCTAACCAGCGTTATATTGGCTGTAAACGGGCTGGCTAGCGAGCTAAAGCACTGGCTAGCCGGGTAGTGTGCTAGCCAAACTGCCGCACCGAGTGATTCACAAACAGTGGGTTGAGACTACGCGGGGCATCCGTGTCACGAGCTCCTTTTTTAATTTACCGTGACAGTCAGTCACCGATAAGCAGGACCCCACGAGTACATGATCCGCTGCGGTGTTTGCATTAGCTATTTACGTGAAGGTTTTTGACATTATTCTCCCCAAGAAATTTTAAAACAACCACTCAAATGACCTTTAGCTGCATCTCGTAACATTAGAATTACTGCAAGGGAATCCCTTTGCGCAGCCATAACATTTATTGGCAAATATTTGCAGTGGGATACGCGCCGGTGAAATTCGTTTGCAGTGCAGATTAGGGGCGACTTGTGTGTCAGGGTTTGACGACGTTGCGCACCTTCACAGAAGGAAAACGCTGTGTTTGGTGTGTTTGCAGAACTAGCTTAGCTTGCTCCCATTTGGCGTTAAATCCTCCTCACAGATCGTTAGCTCGCTGTCATCCTGGCATCAGCTGCGCCAGCCGTGACGTAGAGAGCCTTATATGGATACATGAGTTAGGCAGCTGAATGGCCGTGTTTTGTCACTGGGGAAGAGCATAATCAGAAGACATTTGCCATTGCTTTGACTTATAAATGAGTTACATTTTTCATGACCAAGTGTTTGATGTTCTTTAGAGGTTTACAGTTTTAGATGGGGCAGTCGGACATCAGTCACATAGACTTGATGGGTTTTTAGGCATCTTGATCAAACGCTATTATCTTGAGCTGAGTCTGCCTCTGTTGCGTGTTGTGTGTTAAAGATATGTTAAGATCTATCTCAAGTCGACCCCGAATACATAGACAAGTCAATATTTCGCTTTGTGCTACAGGACATGGCAAGAATCTGTAATGTCACAGTACACAGTCATCTTTCACCCCCAACAAATTGACAGGCTGAAGTAAACGTGCAGCAGAATCCAAAACTGTTGCTCTCTGTGTTGGTGTTGAATCGATAGCAGAAGAGGAATGATGACTTTACTGATAGCCTGATGAATGTACTTTATTTTGGCTTATTACAGCTGCCAGATCTGGGCTTGTTCCTGTTGCCTATTAATGAGGTGGTGTTTTGTCATTGCGTCTTTCAGTATCCTCAAATATGCGCTACAGCAAAGGACAAAGATGATTTTGAAGCTAAAGCATTGCATATCGCTTTGCCGAAAGGGCCCAGTTTCTGTGCCTGGTGTTTTCTTTCAGTGTCTGAGAGGGTATTTGAAGAGCACTGGGCTTCATGTCCAGCAAACACATTTACACTCCCACTGACCCTTAGGGCTCGGAGGCCAGATCCTGACAAAACGCACGAACACATACGTACATATCTAATCTAGAGCAGCCATGAGGGCACCAGCTTCAGCGTGGCGTCTGCAGTGTTTCATTCTAAACTATCAGCATTGACATATTGACAGAAATCAGAAGAGATATTTTTAAATAGAGTTGGAAAGTGAAAAACAGAGATGTTGCCTTCTCTCTGTGCAGTGGCCTGATAGATGGTGGTTATGTGCTGAGAAACCAGAACAGTTTGATCTATAAGTCGGAATTAAAGGGAACAGTACATATTTAAAAATATAATATTGGCAGATTTTTAATAATCACGTGTTGTTTTTTCTGTCGTTAACTGTGGCTAACACACAGCTGTAAAGTTTGGTTAGAAAGATCATTTTCATGTCTATTAAAGTGATTCTTAAGCCTTAGTCGGTGTCTTAATATCTGTAAAAAGCCTAGTGGGTTTGATATGCAGATCTGCAGATGTGTGATCTGCTAAAAATAGAATACATCTGTAAACTAAGCACAAGGAGAGGAGGAGCACGTACTCCCTCCCAAAGCTCCATATTTCTGAAAATGTTCTTATAGTTACTGCAATAGAAGAAGGTGCTGCACATTGATCAAAGATGGATAGGATTGTCTAAGATTACATAAATCTTGGCCAAAAAATGTTTGTTAATTATGTATCTATGAAGAAAAAGTGTCACTAAAACAGGTCCCCTGTTGTTCTAAAAGCAACCTGCCTGGCTGGCTACATTGATTCAGTTGAATATGCTATGACTACCTGAGAGAATGAAGAATGATTGAATCTAGATGTTGTATTTGGCATTAAAACATTCATTGTTTTCTTGCAATCTTGCTGCAGAGAACAGTAAAGACCATGCCATGTGACTATAAGTGGAAGAGTCAAAGTACAGGTCTGTGCCATACAATTCGCAAGGGTTAACATCTTACAGACTGATAGACTTACCAGGTTACTGCAAGTCAGAATTGATCAATCCTTTAAAGAAAACAATGCACCAAAAGCTTTTTATGTTTACTGTAAGTCCTGCTAGCTTGCACAAATATGCCACAGATGGTAGCAGCTGGGGCTTTGGAACATGATCACGTGATTATGTAAAAGTGGCATTTGATGTAATGAAGGCAGAAGTGATCTCTCACTTTGTTCCTCATATCTACTTTCATTACCACAGAACACAATTACATTCACTCCTTTATTTTAAAAGACATTAACAAATACCTCTCTGTCATTATGCAAATAGCATTTAAAATGAGACTGGCAAAATGTCCCTCGTTTCTTTAGCTCTTATCAGTAATAACACATGTTATAGATACCTGCGCTGTCTTTCATGAGAATCACGATTTTTTGGCTTAGAATTGAGATCACGATTCTCTCACGATTTTCTTTTCCAGTATAAATATTTATTGCACTTATTAAATGCACATCAACTTCGTAACAGTTGAAAGTGAACATAAAAACAATAAATAAACATAAAAACAACAAATGTCTCACGTTTTGTTGTTGCCGCAAAATGTTGTACTGCTTGAAATTCCGTCTCCACCGTTGCTCGACACTGCGTGTATAGAGCAGGTAGTGCAACAATAGAAAAATAGTTGCGGGACAGCACTGTGTAGCGTTTGTCTAGGGTGTTGATCATTTTCCTAAATCCCTCGTTTTGCACAGTGTTGATGGGAGCCATATCTTTGGTCAGGTGATAAGTGATAGCCTCTGTAATTTCTTTGTGCCTGCGGGAGTTCGACGGGTATAGGGAAGCACTGTATAAGGGTCCCGTTATTGATGTTTGGGTGGTTGACCGGGACGGATTTTCTCCTGTCACTTTCTCGTCATCCCTGACGTGCTCTCCGTTATTTTTTTCCCTGCTAATTTTAGCATCACATGGCACAGCTTCTGTATCACGTGGTATAAGGCTCCGCCCTTGTCATTTGTTGAGCAGGAAGAGTGAGCGCTTGTTTTCATGCAGATTACGTCCCGGATCAAAATTCGGTACAATCGGCATCTTTGTCATTTTTTTTTCTTTTTTTTTTCTTTTTTAAATCGTTGTCATTTGGAAATGAGATCGCACATAAGTATGAATCGACATCGCGATTTTCTAACGATTAATCGTGCAGCCCTACTCTCAAGTAGATAGTGCTCAAAAATACATAGTTTGTATTAGAGCTGGGCGATAGAACGATAACGATATGTATCGCGGTATAACTTTTTCTCGATAGAAAAATTAAACTATCGCGATAGACCTCGCTGCTCTTGTCCTCTTTAAAAAAAAAACAAACAAAAAAAAAAAAAACAACCAATCCAAATTAAGTAGCGCAGAGCCGAACCAATCACAGCCGCAGCGTCACGTCACGTGACTTGTTACGTACAGCACAAGTGCCAAGCCGCACATGTGTATTTGTTTGGGAAGCAGCCAGCCACCGTACCGCCCGGGTAATGGAGGAAATGAGTGTGCCGACTAGAAAAATCAACCGAGTGTGACCGAAGAGAAAACAGATGATGGTTCCAATGCCGGAGAGATTGTCGAACGGAAGAGCCATAGAAGTTCCGTAGTGTGAAGGTATTTCGGCTATTTCAAGTCTGACAAAAAACAGAGTAGCGTGCACTGTAAATTGTGCCGAAAGCAAGTCTGGAAATACAATAAACTGGTGCATGCGCTACGTCCACACGTACCCGGGTATTTTTGAAAACGCAGATTTTTCTATGCGTTTGCACCTTTCGTCCACACGTAAACGGCGTTTTTCCGTCACTGAAAACGAAGATTTTTAAAAACTCAGTTTTTGCATTTACGTGTGGACTAGAAAAACGGAGAAAATGCAGCGTCAAAGGTGTGCGCATTTTTTGACGTCACACTGTGCGCCACGTTATTGTTTCGGTGAAATGAATTTCTACAATACTGTTACTGTTAATTGTACTCTCTGCAGTGTTTAAATGCTTACATATACACACAGTTACTGTCCCTCCACACATACGACTCGGTTCTGCTTCTATGCCCCAGCTTTGTTTACTTTTTCCCACCGAGGCTTCTAGACTTCTGATTGGCCAACCTTTCTGCACGGTTAGGAATCTAGCGCCACCTGCTGCTTTGGCATGTTCATAGCAGCGTTTTCCTTCATTTCTGCCTTTATGTGTGGACGGGATTATTTTTTAAAACGGAAACGGAAAATCTCCGTTTTCAAAAATACCCGTGTACATGTGGACGTAGCCTCAGTCTCTGACTGGAAGCGCTAATTCGTCATTCGGCTTTTGTCAGACTAAAGTAACTGTTAAAACTGTTTGAAAAGCTCAGCTATACAACAAGGAGAGATTGAGAATTTCCTTTTAGTTCTCAGTTTATTTGATATTGACAAAAGTTAGTCAGTTTTGTCTGTTCTTCTGTAAAACAAACTAAGATTTATTTTTAGAATTAATATTTTGTTTCTAAGTGGAATTGACAATTTAGTCTGTTTCGTTTGTTCTATTTTGAAACTTAAACGCTTTAGCGGCTGCCTTTTGTGTAGTTTGCAATATTTGCCTTTATTTATCTGAAAAAGTCTCATGTTCCTTAAGTACATCTACCCTGTTGAACGTATTATGGGAAATAAATATTTAAATAAAAACAAGCTGCTGATTATTTCACATTTTACTTGTGAGCAACGGCACATTTAAATCTTACAAATATAGTTATTTGGCTTATATCGTGATAGATATCGTTATCGCCTGAAATGAAAAAAAAAAAAACATATCGTGATATGAAAAAATCTTATATCGCCCAGCTCTAGTTTGTATTTAACAGAAAACTGACAGTTTATTGTTTCTTTGCTTGATTGCAGCTCTTTCGACAGTAGACAGACGATATTTATCCATTGGCGGCAACATTCTTCATATAAGCAGCTTATATGTCTGACAGGGAAGAAATGCAGCTCCATCAGGGTCACACTCGTTAAGTCGGTGGATTTAGAAGCTGTAGATACTTGAGTGTGATGATCCAAATATATTCAGACACAATCAGTGGCCGCCTAATTTAATCTTTTACTGAATCAAATTACTATCCTAAAAGTTAGCTGGGCATTACATTGATTAGACTTTTCAGCAAACGGTGGTGTTTGCAATAGACTGCCATTTAAATAAATGTACTGTTGACTAAGTCATAGTGTTTCACGTCTCTTAGTTGATCTACTTTAATCTTAGAATCTGTCTCCCTGCCTCTCTAATATCCTTTCCCTTCTGCACACGAATAATGCCGTGCAGACAGATCAGAGGTAATGCTTGTCAGAGGCCAAAGATGCTATAGACAGGAGACGTGATTGTCTAGATGTGACCGTGGAATATCTCAGTCTTTAAAAACACCAAAATAAAAGACAAACCTGAGGTATAATTTGACCGAGAATCTCTTACCTGATGATGGTGACACTGTTGTATTTTTATGTTTTTTATCCATTTAAATCTTCTCTCTGTTTGTTACACGGTGCCAGTCTTTGTCATAGGGTAACGATACATGTATTTGTCCCAAACCAGTGTGGGACATTCAATTCAGAATGATTCCTTTGTTTGGTACACCATCTATTTGGCTCTATATACTCTAGAGCCAAGTTCCACCTGGATCATATTTGGCAGTGCATCAGTTGTCAGTTAGCAATAGCATGTGGATAAGCTTTGAAAGCTGAGCACACACTGCGATGATTATTAATCTTGTATGATGTGCTAACGCCATGTTTTAATAGTGTCTTTCCACACAGACTATCACACTACACAATCACAAAGCAGTACAAAGCACCATATATAACAAAAATATTATTTGCTTAGTACTCTATATTAAAATGCATCAAGTGTTGGCTTTTTTACCATGAATATCAGAATTAAATTTCTATTACTAAAAAATGCAGTCCTTTGTATGCCAACCCTCTATGTGGATTTGAGGATGATTTAAAAAAACAACAACGATGGGTCACCCTCAATTAACTTGGGTATATTTAAGCTCACTAGCTCCAGGTCCTGTTGTGTCTAAATGTGAATGTGAGGGTGCAAAGCAGTCCTAGACAGCGCGTGACGGTGACCGCTTTTAATTCCAGCTGTAATGTTCAGAGGGAAGTGTCGCAGTAAGAATGAAGTACACACTGCACCTCCCTTATTCCTTTCTACGTGTCACTCACATTTTAAATTATAGTATTTCAAGTATGGTCCTATGACAGTTTTCACTATAACTTCATCCCCTGATCGTCACTCAGTGTTATATAACTAGCTATAGCGTGTTTTGTGTGACCTAGTGGTTCTCAGCGTCTCCTCCTGTTCTCCTGAATAATGAAAGACACAAGCCGTCATCCTGACTGTACTGCTGCTGTGAGACCAGTTTGCTGGTGTCCTAGGTGCCGCTGTCATTCTGCTCATGTATGCCAGCTGCTGGCAATCAGCATCATATCAATTTACCTTCCAGTCGATGTTCCAAATCTTTATATTGTAGGTATTACACCGGGTCTGCACAAGTGTATAAAAATCCTTGCTGCTAGACTGTTGCTCATGCACTGTCTAAAACACAAAATGTAAATATTTTGAACATTTAATTTAACTTTTTAAGCTCCTCTTTGGTTTTATTTATGAATGAGACTGAAAGTGTGACAGTTACAATGTAATATTACTTAGTTTTGTGGCTCGCCCTTGTTCATCTGCCAAGATGAGAGCGAAAGCAGAAGTTTTGTTTATGAACGTTTGTCTGTTCAGCAAAACTGAAAAGGAAACAAAAAATGCACACTGTATGGACTTTACACCATGGATATCCTCCCATGGTTAAGTATTGCAGGTGGAAAGGAACTTGTCTGGAATTGGTTTTATTTGATTTGTATGAGAAGTAACTAAAACTAGTCTTACAGCAGTTATTCGGCAGTGCGATAGCATGCATATAATGGTGAATGTGATCAGTGAAATTTTTGTCTCATCAATGTTTATCAGTTTTCTTTAAATATTGTGTGAAATATGATCCACAAAATGTGTCTTAGACTATCTTAGATGCTGGGGATATGTGCCTCATATGCTTTTCTGTTTTAGAGCCTGATTGATTTATTGGCGGGATGATATTAGCTACTTTCAGTTCAATCAGTATTGGCATTTATAGCTGCTGACAAATGAAAATTAAATGAGAGATGGGAGAAACACCCTTCGAATATGTGGAGATTTGTCCACCAGAGGGCACTCTGCAACCTTCCTGTTTGCAACAGCGCTGAATGCAACAAAAACAACAAGCAGCTGTTCTAAGCGCAGTCAGGCAGAGCATAAACTAGTAAATAACTAGCCAACAAATGTCGGGAATATGTTTCATGTATCTAAAAAGGAAAACAAAATGTTGACCAGTACCAAAATATTAGCTTTTTAAATCCCCAAACATTGGTCTTAAAAATCCTGCATTGGCAAGGCTCAGGTCGTTCAGATGCAGTGTCACATGTGCTGTTAAAGGCTCAGTTTTTCATTCAGTGCCACATGAGAATGATGTTCACAAATGCTGTTTTCAATAAATCATGTGAAATCATGCTATAGTGCTATAAAATCACCACATATGTGCATTAAATGATATTATGATTGCAGTGGCTGATCAGTCCTGTGTATGCACTTTATTTTCAGGAAAATAATTTTTTTTCAGTGTGATAAATGGTAAAACCAAAAATGACCAATATCGGCGTGTAATAGAAACAGATCAGGAGGTTGTTTCAGCGACTGCAGAGTCACGCTGTTGTTATTCTTTCTCCCCACCATTCAGCTACGAATGTAATTTCCTGTAGATGCCTCTTTCCAATTGTTGAGCTGTTCTTTCATGCCTCATGTGATTGACACAGCTTTTGCAGATATTGTATATGCTTGGCTATATATTGTCCATGTAGTTAAAATCAAGTCATATAAATATTTGAAGTAGTAAAAATAGCATAGTGAAAAGATTTGCATATAGAATGATCTCCAGCTTCCAGACACATTTTGCAATTATTGTAATTTTAAATCTCAGTGTCTTGATTACATTTGTTGAATGACTTAAAATGTGATTTTGTTTTTCCTATACTCTGGTATTTTCAGGCCTATGGCTCAGGATGCGACGTAGTGATCTTGGCTAGTGACTTTGAGTGTGTTCAGATTATCCCGGGAGCTCAAAATGGAAACATACAGGTGGGCTGTGTGGAGTGCTCCCACCAGCTTGGCAGGGTAAGTGTTAAATGCTCACAGAGACACACTCCCACACACAGCTTTAGTTTTTTTTGTCCTGTGGCTAAAAGATTTTATCAATTATGCTGAGCGGAAAGAGGTAAATTTTTCCTCGTTTGCATTTGTCTTCAACTTCTCGTCTTCCTTTGCCATTTCGCTCTCCTGCACCACACCACACCTTCCTTTTTCCTGTGGGAGTGACTGTGCAAAAGCACTGATGGGGTGAGTAATGTTGTGATGATGAACACAGCTCTTTATTTTTAGATTGCTGCATCCTACGGAAACACAGTCTGCATCTTTGAACCTCTTTCTATCAACCCAAATAAACGCCACAAGGTGAGTACCAGAGCCAGCTTTTTAGGCAGATTTAAGGATTTAAATCAGTTTGTAGCAGATTTAATTACACCTTTGTTCCACTAACACTGCATGGTGTGTGTCGCTCTCCCACCACTAACAGCAGCTTAACTATCAGTGGCAAAAGACAGGACAGTTCTTCCTTGATGCCATCACCTACAACCTGGCCTGGGACCCACAAGGTACACAAATGCTTTCTATGATTACCAGATAAAGGCAGCTCCTTCTCCTACCACCCTTTGATTTGGCTGAAACAGCATGTGCATTATGTAAGAGTCACAGTTTGTATGTGGCTCTGCGTAGTGTAGTAGTCAACGTGGGACATGAGGTGTGTAACACAGTGCTTTTGTGTCCTCAGGGAACCGTATCCTAGCAGCAACCGAGCGACTCCAGCTGTGGGAACCTCCACTGACGGATGCCCTGATTGAGGAGGAGGATGGGCAGATGATTGACGACAAGCCCCACCCTGTCCTCAGTGACTGGAACTGTGTCTGGCAGTGCAAGTGCGTTTTGGCTTACATTCTATATACTGTTTTATTAAAAAACAAAACTCGCTGCGTCAGGGTGATGCGCCTTACAAAGCTACCGTTTTAGGATAAATACCTTGACATTTAACTAACCAGTAAATTAAGTGTTGAACAGACCAGATACTTTTTCCCCACCTCCTCTTATCTCTTTTTGTGGAATTGAAGATGTTTTCTTCAGCCAAGTTTGTCTAATTTTAAGTGGAATCTAGAAATTATTTAAAATCCGTTTTGAGAAAGTTGAGGTGGATTTTTAGACCTCTGCACTGAAAAGGTATTATATTTTTGGGTTCTGTGTCTGTCTACCTGCCCCATCCTTTTAAACATGATAACACTCAAATGCAGAAAGGGATTTTCTTCAAATTTGGCACCAATCTAAACAGGAAGGAACTGATTAGATTTTGTTTGTCAAAGGTCACAAAAAAAACCCTTTCTGGTCGTAACTGAATTAAATCATCATCGATGATAACATTAAACAGAAATAAAATTTAAAAAAAAAAAAAAAAAAAAAAAAAATATATATATATATATATATATATATATATATATATATATATATATATATATATATATATATATATATATATATATATATATATATATATATATAAATAAATAAAACACACAAATGTTCACAGACCATCATGTTCTTCAAAAACACTTTACAACACACAGTGTAATATGATGAGCATGCCCAGACATGGATGTCGGCTGCAACAAGGCAGTTATTCTAGTTTGTGTACCTTTGAGGCAACAGCTGAATATTTTGCATACATTATTTTTTCACTATTACTTTGGAAGTAAACGTTTTTTGGTCATTTTCTCTTATGCAGTGAAGAGTTAATCACTTCATTGTGCAGAATACATTCTGTAATCTTCCCTTTCCCTCATAAAACCTACAGTCAGTTACTGATTATCAAACACATCTGGCCTTACACGAAGACTAGTCTTCTGAGTCAGCAGGCAGTGCCGCTCTCACGCCTTAAGCTGTGTGAGTAGACACAGACATATGAAACCACATCTGTTACTGTCATATGATGACTAACAGAAAACTACGAAATGGTTGCGACCAACAGTACCTTGTGCACAAAGAAACAGACTGTTTCCATGGAGAAGTGGATGTTAAGGGTTTTGCTGACGCTTGACCACTAACCATGTGAGGTTAACTTTTTGCTGCGTTGAACGTGTGAAAATTATGGTGACAGTGTAGGAGCAGGTGAATAAAACCCCACTCACACAGGAATAGAGATCGATCCTTGACCATCTGGCAAACACCTGTGCAAAGGGGGGGAAACGAGTATTTCCCAGAAGGTTGGAAGTGGTTGCTGGGGAAAATAATGGCTGAAGCTCTCAGTTACAGTTGCAGTCCTATAGACCAGCGGTCCCCCAACCCCCGGGCCTCGGACCGGTACCGGTCTGTGAGTCGTTTGGTACCGGGCCGCGAGAGTTGAGGCTCAGGTTTTCAGGGTTTTTATCGGTTTTCAGCATTATTTTGTTATCGTTTTCATCGTTAACTCTGTTTTCCTGGGTCTTTTCACGTGTGTTATGAATAAATATTTTTTTTGGTACTGGTATTAGTTTTATTTTGTTGTATTTATCCACAACACCTTAAAGGCAAGTCCGTGAAAATATTTTCGGGCATAAACCGGCCCGTGGCGCAAAAAAGGTTGGGGACCGCTGCTATAGACTGCTCAGTGACGTTTTGCTATAGCACTTTCTTTGTGACGGATTTCACTCAACGAGAGCTTTCAATCTGATGGAGCTTCCATTTCCTGCCAGTTGAGAATCTTATTGCCTAACAACCATTGATTGCATTATGTCCAACGTGGTGAACAGCTCTTGAGGAATGTGTTTGGCATCACATGAGAAACCTTAATAGCTGATATTGTTTTTGTTTCTTTTTCCTTTTCTTTTAGGACCGCTGCGTCTGTCCACGCAGCCAAGTGGTCTCCTGATGGAGAGTATTTTGCCACAATTGGAAAGGTTGAAGATTCATGTTAACATTTTTTTATAAATGGCAAATTGTTGAAACATTTTTTTGTACCTCAGTTTGCCTATATAATGATTTTCTGCACATGTACAGGATGACTGTTTACTCAAGGTTTGGTATCCCACTACTGGCTGGAGATCCGCAGTGGTGGTCCAGGACCCGTCTGATAAAAAGCCTCTTCCTGTTCACTTCTCCTTTGTTTACTTGGCTCATCCTCGCTCGGTCACTGGTGTGTCCTGGAGGAAGACCAGCAAGTACATGCCCAAGTAAGAAAGCACACATGATCACACACATAATATGCTGTAAACGTGTTTATTTGTCCACTTTTGTTGTGCGTGCTTGTTGTCTTTTAAAGCCAGACATAATGTTTTGGCTATAAAATGAGGTTTTGCCTCCTTTGAGTGATGTGTTACTAGGCCAGAACGATATTCAGCGCACTTGGTTAAAAACGTGGTTCAATAACTGGGCATCCAGCAATAATTTTATTTTAGTCATGGGGTATGCATACTTAACTCTTGTTCTAAGAAATTGTTGTTGTGTCCCTAAAATGTGTTTTGACTGAACATTTTTAATAAAGGCAAAATGAATAAAAAAAAAGAACTACTGAAGGACGATTACATTCTTGTGTTATTTTCTAGGGGTTCAGTGTGCAATGTGTTGCTGACATCTTGTGAGGATGGAGTGTGTAGATTATGGTCGGAGACCCTGTTACCTGAAGACAGTCTGCTTGGTGGACAGATCACTGAGAACACACAGTCCTTCAGCTCTAGCCTGCCAGGCCTGGCAGGCAATAAGGACAAGATCCAACATGCTTTGGAGGTACACTTAGTTCAATCTCAGCAGAAATAATTCATAAATGACCAAAAAATTGAATATTTCTCAGAAAGGAATAACACAGACCTGTTCTCTTGCCTTTATTCCTGTGCTCCCTCTCTAATTAGTCAATCCACCACCTAAAACATCTGCGCCGTGGCCGGCGACGGTCCTCTGCTTTAGTGGCACACAGTGAGCTGCTGCCCTCTCAGCTGGGCACACAGGATGCACACACTCACCGCCACATCACTCATCATGCCAATGCCCTGTGTCACTTCCATATCTCGGCCAGTATTAATCCCAACACAGGTAGTGTTTTTTGTTGGACTGGGTTTTAAAATGAATCAATGTGCACATTGAATGGAGCTGTAAACTTAATCTAAGCTTGTGTAATATTTGTGCTCCTGCCATGTTTCTGTCTGTCAGATATCCCATCAGTGCTAGCTGACTCTGCAGTGTTTAACCCAGACGATGGCACAGGTGGCGGAGGCTTTGTGGTTCACTGGCTCAATAATAAGGATCTTAGCTTCACTTCATCCATGGACCTTTTTATGCTGCAACTCCGTAAATTCTCTGAACAACAGCTGGACCAAACTACTGAGGACCCCTTGGATCCTGAAGGATCCCCTATGAAGTTTGACTTTGGTATGACCAGGCTAACAATATATAAGGCTGCTTAAAACCTACCATGTTAAAGGGCATGTGTAAGACTAAATAATTTTTTGTTTTTGTTTGTTTTTTCCAGACCTGGATGAGATGTCTGACAAAGCATCCTCAGAGCAAGGAGAAGAGGGTGAGTCAGGGGAGCAGGGAAGCACCAAGGCATCCTCCCCAGGATCCAGCTCTAGCATGCCTCTGCCTTCCATGCTGCTAGAGAGGAAGATGGAGACTCTGATCACAGAGTGGAACAAGAGCCCAGACATGCTGTTTACCATCCATCCATTGGATGGATCTTTCCTGGTTTGGCATGTAAAATACTTGGACGAATTCAACCAGGGCATCTTCAGACAGGTTCAGGTGTGCGCAAAAATTCAGAATATGAAAAACATTTTTCAAGCAAATCATAATCTCTTTTCCTAAATTGTAACTTTTCTGTTTTAAATTGAATTCAGTCGTTTACTTGCTCGTACACACCTTGCTCACAGCACAAACTGTGTGACTGTTTTTTCTCAAATATAAATTGACTCAGCATTCCTCCAGCTGTATTTGACATTCAGAATATATTTTTTTCATTTTCTCCAATAGAGAATTATGGAGAGTACTCTGCACTTTATCAAGTTACCCACAGAATTAATGTTAATTAGCAAAAGCTGTTATAACTTACTGAAGGAAGTCTTTGTCATTTTAATAAAGTTAGAGCCCAAGTAATTTTTCACCTAATTTTCACTTTGATATGCAGCGAGAAGCTTGCACTGTAGCATCTGGCTGTCCTAGAAAGAGCAGCACTTCAGCACTCCTCTAAGGAGGACCAAACAGGATATTAAATTTAAAAGGACTGAATTTTGGGCTTCAGCTGCACAGATGTTTACATTTGTTCGAAAATATCCCTTTTGCATTGACTGCAAAAATACAGTAGAGTATGAAAAGACTTTAATGCTCTAATATTAAAACATATCTACACAATACAAGTTAAATACGTGTTTGAGTTGGTTTAGCACAGATGAGTAATCCAAAAGGAATATCATTAGGAAGCTGAATTATTATGTTGATTTAAGGGTTAAGACACTAAGAAAATATTCGCAACTGTTTTTTATTTTCCTCCAGGTGTCCTTCTCCTCCCGTATTCCGGTGGCGTTTCCCACAGGAGATGCCAACTCACTGAGTAAAAACATCCTCATGTATGCCTGCACTTTGACTGAGGGTGTAAGCGCTGGAGTAGGCAAGCAGGGAAGGATAGTCCAACATGTGTCCCACTCTGCTTCAGCCTCAGCTGGCCTTAGTTCTGCTGCTGTGACCTCCCCTCCCAACCCTCACATTAGTCCAGCTGTCATGATGGTCTCCAAGCATGTTGATGGATCTCTTAACCAGGTACGAGGTTGAGGTTAACCTCGCTCTTCTTTCTGAGGGCTTTGCTCACATGTTTTGATAAATTGCCACTTTAGCCCAAGATGTTTCCACAGGCTTGACGCAATTCTCAGACAATCTATCATTTTGCAGTTCACACTATAATTTGATGTTTTTTTGCATATTCTGTTTCCCTCACAAAAAGCTTTGATTCCTCTGTCTGCAGTGGGCTGTGACATTTGCAGAGCGTTCTGACTTCTCCAATGTACTGACAGTATCTCATAAGTTTCGGTACTGCGGCCATCGTTTCCATCTGAATGACCAAGCTTGTCACACAGTGCTGCCGCTGCTGCTGACCTCCTCTCACCACAATGCCCTGCTCACCCCTCCCTCAGCCCCTGGAAGTTTGGAAGGAGAGCAGCCTCCTACCTTTCCCCTACCAAAGGGTCTTCCCAGGTATAGCATGAAGTAGAGGTAGAGAACTGAAGCCGTCAATAATGGGTTTAGTTTGCTGGTGATAGGCTAGTAATTGTAACTGTTATCCATTATTAAGGAAGCAGCTTCGTAATGCAGCTACAAGGACCTTCCATGACCCCAACGCCATCTACAGTGAGCTGATTTTGTGGCGAGTGGACCACATTGGACCCCTGTCCTGCACTGGAGGCGTCTCAGAATTGGCCCGTATCAACTCTCTGCACACCTCTGCCTTCAGCAATGTTGCTTGGCTACCCACGCTAGTACCCAGCACTGTACTTGGTAAATATACCGTACATTTTTATATAAAGCTGATTTTTGAGTTGTTGTTGTTGTGGTGGTGGTGGTGGTGGTGGTGGTGGTGGTGGTGGTGGTGGTGGTGGCGGCGGCGGCTTAATAACAAGAATTTTGATTAAGAGGGACATTTTCACTCTTGCTGAGACTCTTGCTGCACTTAGTTATTTTTTTTGTCCAGGTGGCAGGAGGATATTCTCTCGGAATTTCTCAGGAAATACTGAACAACTGTCACAGCTACTCAGTTCCAGCAGTAGCAAACGAATCAGGAGTATGTTCCAGCTTTGCGGTCAAAATGCAGTGTTCTTCTGTCTTATTGATACTGATGCCATAAGTCTTGAAAGGAAAAAAAAATATACCCTTTCTAATTCAAACCCATTCTCAATCTAGTTTGTCCCGATTATTGCTCTTTGAAGAAGTTTTCTTGGATGGCTCCATTTATGAGTGTCCTTCAGAGTTATGTGCATTGCCCAATATTAAGCCTGCAATCTTTGTGTTGTGTCTAACAGGAACTTACTGTAACAGTGCCAGTGCCTGTTTCGTGGCATCAGATGGTAAAAACCTGCGTCTCTATCAAGCTGTTGTGGATGCCAGGAAACTACTGGATGAGCTGTCAGATCCTGAAACATCTGTGAGTATATATGCACTGTTTTGTTATTGCTCACTGCAATGTGATAGTTTTCGTTTAAGGTTTATGTGAATGTATCTGGGTTTTCAAAGGAGCTTGCAAAGAAAAGCGTCTGGACTTCTTTAAGTTGCTTGAAGACGTTTCACCTCTCATCCGAGAAGCTTCTTCAGTTCTAAGGTCAAATGGTGGAGAGTCCCAGATATAAACCTAGTGGGAGTGTCCCCCCACAGAGGGACAAAGGATCCCCTTATGATCCTCTAATCGCCTGAGCCAAGGTGTGAAAACGGGTGTGGGTCCCAATCAGCCAGAGTTTCGGGTGAGCTCATTGTGAAATCTGGCCCCACCCTATCATGCGATTTCCTGAGGTCAGATGGCCCAGGATGTGAGTGGGCGTTAAGGCGTCTGGGAAGGGATCTCAAAACTGGATTATAGATGGCAGACGGTGTCGTAAACCACCGCCTCTGTTCAAAGATGGTCGCTCACAGTGGACATAAATGGCTTCTTTCACTCCTCTTTCAAACCATCTGTCCTCTCTGTCCAAAATGTGAACCAGTTTTTCTCCAAGCATAACATCCTTGGATGCATTTCAGACCCAGCAACACGCTCAGACAAAAACTGGTTCACCCGAAAGACAAAACGCCAAAACACAGACTTAACAATGTGGTGTATGCTGTACAGTGCAGCGAGGAATGCCCAGACCTCTACATTGGAGAGACCAAACAGCCACTTCACAAGCGCATGGCACAACACAGAAGAGCCACCTCCACAGGACAAGACTCAGCAGTCCATCTGCATCTTAAGGATAAAGGTCACTCTTTTGAGGATGCCAATGTTCACATTTTGGACAGAGAGGACAGATGGTTTGAAAGAGGAGTGAAAGAAGCCATTTATGTCCACTGTGAGCGACCATCTTTGAACAGAGGCGGTGGTTTACGACACCAACCGTCTGCCATCTATAATCCAGTTTTGAGTTCCCTTCCCAGACACCTTAACGCCCAGTCACATCCTGGGCCATCTGACCTCAGGAATTCGCATGATAAGGTGGGGCCAGATTTCACAATGAGCTCACCCGAAACCCTGGCTGATTGGGACCCACAGCCGTTTTCACACCTTGGCTCATCAGGGGGTCCTTTTGTCCCTCTGTGGGGGGAAACTCCCACTAGGTTTATATCTGGGACTCTCCACCATTTGACCTTAGAACTGAAGAAGCTTCTCGGATGAGAGGTGAAACGTCTTCAAGTAACTTAAAGAAGTCCAGATGCTTTTCTTTGCAAGCTCCTTTGACTACGATGACCTGGATGACTGAGAACCTTCACAGACCTATCTGGGTTTTCATTACTCACACTGCGGAACTTTAGAATTTGTCATGAGGGACCAAGAACTGAGTTAAAATCAGGCTTATGTGTTGCTTTGTTGGCTTTGTTTGGCTTAAAGGTGTACACCAACCATAAAACAGCAGCTGTCAAATACGCACATTATTCACAGATGTTAACTTTTGCTATAGGCCAGCTTTTAAATAACCTAACAACTATTACATCAGTCACACAGATCCTGAATTTATAGGACATGTGGCCATGTTGTTTTTGAAGCAAAATATGTGTTTTCCTCATGCCCTTATAACAATTTCCAGACTTCATTCCTCTGTACAATATAAAAAATATTATGCAACACTTTCTACCACTCCAATGGTTTTAAATGAAATGCAGTATGATGAAATACAAAGTAGATTATGTGTTTTTTGTGTTTTTAGTTTTTCCTTGTATATCTCTTCTTAGAAACTCGTGGGCGAAGTGTTCAATATCGTCAGCCAGCAGTCCACAGCCAGACCCGGCTGTATCATAGAGTTGGATGCTATTACAAACCAGGTTAGCAGCTGCTCTGTATTTTTTCTCACCCACTTCAGATCAATGACAGACCAAAATTCTTGGCATGAACTACTGAAACCTCCTGATCAATAGATATAGTAAACTGTGTGATGCTATGTCCATGTGCCTCCAGTGTGGAGCCAGTACACAGCTGCTACATGTCTTCCAAGAGGACTTCATTCTAGGTTACAAGCCCCAGAAAGAACCAGAAGCAAACACACCAGCCTTTCCACCTGGGGGAGGTATAGCACTCTGTTAAACTCTGTGTCGGTCTGTTTATTCCTATTTTACAGCCCAGTTGTCATTAGATGACGATAATACTGCATTTTACTCTATCCAGATTACCAACCTCCTCCCTTCTCTGAGAAGTTTTTCCTGGTGGTGATCGAAAAGGATCTCAACAGGAACTCTGTTCTGCAGATGTGGCATCTACATCTTAAGTCTGTGCAGGCCTGTGTGGGTAAGTGTTTTGGTGCGTGAAGCAAAGCATTTATAGGTGAAAATGAAAAATAATGTGAAGTCTGCTTTTTTAAATTTAGATTAACTTGTCTCTTCTGATGTGTTGCCTCTGTGTGCAGATGAGCCAAGCCCAGATTACAGCTTCCAGAGCCAGCTGATGGTTCCCAATCAAGTTGTGAATGCTGACTCATCTCCAGAGACGTCTCCTGTCAGACCCTTGCCACGGTCAACTTCAACAGCTAACTTGCAATCTGCTAGCAAACTGATCCTCAGCTCGAAGCTGGTTTACAGCAAACGCCTTGACCTTCCTCATGGGGTGGAGGTTACTAGGGCGACCCCATCTGCAGGTTGGAATATAAACTTATGAGTATAACCATGCTGTTGTTGCTGATGTGTAAAAACTAGTGCTGTCAGCGTTAATCTCGTTAAAATGACGTTAACGCCATAACCGCATTAACGCGGTAAATCTCCGTTAGCGAGTTAGCGCGGGTCGCCCTATGCGTGGGGCTGCACAGCGCTAACGCATTAACGAGCTAACCTCGCTAACGCGTTGACGCCGTGCAGCTGACAGATTAACGCTGACAGCACTAATAAAAACTCTTTCTTTTTTCTTTTTACACATAAATTAATGCATCATTTCACCTGTCCTTACTTACTGTAATAATTCAATGCCTGTCGACACAGTATATTCAATAGGTTGTGTGTCTTTATCATTCAGTTTTGAGGAAATTAGTTTCCTGGTGGGTTTAAATGAAAGAATATGCTAAAGAAAAATCTTCCTAAATTTCATTTTGTCTCCTCTTTCTATCAGGACATCTGAGTTCCTCCTCTATTTACCCCGTGTGCCTGGCTCCATACTTGATTGTTACAACCTGCTCTGATTCCCGAGTGCGGTTCTGGCACTGTGCTGTGGAGGGTGATGATGGGAATGGTATGGATGGCGAGGACAACCGGGTGTACCGCTGGGAGCCCTGGGCTCTGATGAATGAAGAGGAGGACAACAACAGTGCTGTGTGTGTGTCAGGCCGGCCTGTAGCTGTGTCGTGTTCTTACATTGGCAGGCTGGCTGTGGCTTTCAAACAGCCACGACAAGGACAGGTAGGAAATTAGAATTTGGCTTTGTATTTGTATTGTGAATGTATTATACCACAAAAAAAACTAGCAGCATAGAAATTGTGTAAATTACCTTGAAGTGTAAGAAAAATGCAATAAAAATGTAAATTGGGCAAAGAAACATCATTTGGCTGGACCCTGGACTCTCCCATTAATGCATACTAATGCCCTGTGTCAGCATATTATTTTACTTTTATGTAAAGTGGAGAATGATCAAGTTTTGCATTTGGGCTGCATCTACAAATGATAAGCATTAGTGAGAAGGGATTAAAAACTAGCTAGATGTCACTGAAGTGAAAATAAGTTCAGGTTTAACATCAGCAGTCTGGCTTATAAGCAAGTCCGTGTATTTAGTGTTAAGGTGCATGTAAAAAGTATTAAGAGCCTTACTGTCTTACTGATTTGTCACAGCAGTCATGTTAAATCAAACGGTCTTCTGTTGTCCTCAGAGTCTAAGTTCCATAGAAGACTTCTCTATGCATGTGTCCATCTACGAGTGTGAGTCTACTGGTGGCTCAGAGTGGGTTTTAGAGCAAACTGTCCACCTGGATGATTTCGCCAGACCCTCTTCCACCCTGGATCCAAGAGTCAGTGTGGACTCAAATCTCTTTGTCTACAGCAGGTCAGGAACTATTACGTTTATCATATTCTGTCAGAGTAAGTGTTTTGCTTGTATGTCTGATAGGTTATTCATTTTCTTCACCTCAGGTCTGACTTGTACATGAGCAGAGACCATAGCTCACCCAACATTAAGCACTACGTGCACTTGGACTGGCTGTCAAAGGAGGATGGATCGCACATCCTCACTGTGGGAGTGGGCTCCAACATTCTTATGTATGGCCGTATCTCTGGTGTGGTCAATGAGCAGACGAGCAGCAAGGAGGGTGTGGCTGTTATCACCCTTCCTCTAGGGGGCAGTATCAAACAGGGGATCCGCTCACGCTGGATTTTGCTTCGGACCATTGACCTCCTGTCATCTGTGGATGGCACCCCATCGCTGCCGGTCTCCCTTTCCTGGGTAAGGGATGGCATCCTAGTGGTGGGCATGGACTGTGAAATGCATGTGTATGCACAGTGGCATCAGGACAAGAAGCCCGGTGAGGGAGAAGAAGGCAACCTTTCATCAGCAGACATAGCCGGAGGTCAAAGCACAGTGTCCTCCTCGATCTTTGAAGGGAGGGCCAGGTCAAAGAGTGTGTTTGAGGGGAGTACTGCAGTAGATGAGGCCCTTCGTGCCCCGGCAGGACTTCAAGAAGGAGGACTCTTTGAAGCAGCTCACTCGCTGTCCCCAACTCTTCCTCAGTACCATCCAACCCAGCTGCTGGAACTCATGGACCTGGGCAGAGTTCGGCGTGCCAAGGTGAGTCCATTTCTACCTCATTCAGTAGTGAAAACATCCAAGTGAAATCTAGTGAGTTTTTATTCAGTGTTTTTTACACGATTTGATGCGGATTAGCTGATTTTAATAAAGTCTTGGTCTTTTTTTGTGTGTGTCAGGCCATCCTCGCCCACCTGGTAAAATGTATTGCTGGAGAAGTCGCTGTGGTTAGGGATGTGGAGGCAGGTGAGGGCGGAGCCAGGAGACATCTGTCTCGGACAATCAGCGTTACTGGCAGCACAGCAAAAGACACCATAGTGTCGGGCCGTGACGGAGGCAGGGACTACACAGAGATCAACTCCATCCCTCCCTTGCCTCTGTACTCCCTCATGTTGGCTGATCTAGACACCTCTTATAAAGGACCTGAAGAGAATGCTAAGGGAACTAAAGGGACTGATGGTGAGGCAGCCCAAAAGTCCACAGAGGACCAGTATGCTGACCTCTTCCAGGTAGGAAGAGTTGAGACTTGAACAGATTTTGTTGTTAAAGGTTTACCTGCACGTAAGGACTTTAAACTCTTCTCTTCCTGCATTAACAGGTGCCAACAGTTACCACGGATGACTTTGTAAACTTTGCCACAGATAAACCAGAGAAAAAATCCCGAGTTATTAACCTCTCTCAATATGGGCCTACCTATTTTGGACCAGAACATGCTCAGGTAAAAATGAAATAAAAAATAGGCTTCCCTTTACATAAAAATCTACTTATGGAGAAGTAATATTTGTTTATCAGTTCTCTGCTTCACTTGCTTTCTTCTCAATTGTGTCCAGGTGCTGTCCAGTCACCTCATGCACTCCAGCCTTCCAGGCCTGACCCGCCTAGAGCAGATGTTCTTGGTGGCCTTGGCTGATACTGTTGCAACCACAAGTGCTGAGGTCGCAAGCTCCACTGATCAACAGTACACAGGTCTGTCTAGTTTGTGTGTGTTCCAGTCGTACTTATGATATGTACAGGAGACTGTGTACAATATAATACATCTGACATTTGGCATAAACACTGTATTCCTTAAAAAGAAGTCATAACAGCATCCTTACTGATATTGCACTCCTGCAGTAAAGGTTGATTACATATTTTTAGCAAGCAGATTGGTTCTAAGTCTTGGTATTTAATTGAAACCTAGCAAATCGGTCCAATATTGCATTAAAGTTAAATAAATGTTTTTAACAAACAGGAAAGGAATACTTTTCTTGAGTCATTCGCCAGCTATCAAATCTTGGTGGTTAAACTGCTCCTTTCTCTTTTTCAGTATCTTTTGCCTTTTTTTACTTCGGTTTTTCGTTCTTTTTATTTAGTCTTTTGTGAGGAAGACATTAGCAGGTTGTTCCTGTGCTAAGTAAGCAGAGAAGAGGGTAAGAAGGTTCAAGGACTGGAGACCTATTGTGTGACAGGATCACATGAACTCAAGTGATACTTGAGTTTAAAGGTCTTTGCCCTCTTGTTGAGTGGTCTTTGGGGGGAAAACTGATCAACTGCTGGTATTTGTGTAGGTGGCGAGGCTCTTGATGAGTGTGGACTAAGGTACCTGCTCGCCATGCGTCTTCATACCTGCCTGCTCACCTCTCTGCCCCCACTCTACCGCATGCAGCTGCTCCACCAAGGTAAAGTACTCTGCTCATGGTGCTGCTGCTGTGAGACGAGTATACAAAACGTTTTGTATGACAGTTATGGGGTATATTGCTCCTTTCACTATCCCTATTATTCACTATCCCGATCCAACTATCTGCTTCTATTGCAGGCCTCTCAACGTGTCACTTTGCATGGGCGTTCCACTCAGAGGCAGAGGAAGAGATGCTGAACATGATCCCAGCAATGCAGAGAGGCGACCCACAGTGGTCTGAGCTCCGGGCCGTGGGTGTGGGTTGGTGGATAAGAAACATCAACACTCTGAGGAAAATGGTGGAGAAGGTACCAGAATAAATATGCGTATTTATATACATAAAAATCAAAATGTAATGCTGATTACAATGCTGATTGTTGTAAACCTGCTCAACATTTGGCAATAAACCCATTCTGATTCTGATTCTGATTATGGCAATATCTGCCTCAGTTTCTAGGTGAGTATATGAACTAGAAAAGGAAACTTACCATCCAGTTTACTCTGTAATGTAATTAATTTCCTACAGGAGTTTTCCATTTCTAGTAAATAGGAGCTAGGAACAGCTAGGAGTTACTGTAAAGACTTTATGAATCAAAGCAATTGGTAAATATTGATAACTCTTTAGAAATAACTAAATAACGACTATTGCTTGTTTATAATCAGTTGGGAAAAGCTGCATTCCAGAGGCAAAATGACCCTTTAGATGCTGCCCTGTTCTACTTGGCCATGAAGAAGAAAGCTGTCCTGTGGGGACTCTTCAGGTTGGACATTTTCTCTAAACACATAATTAATTTGAATAATTTTTCCAATGTTCAGAACAAGAGGTTTTAAGTGAATTTTCTTGCTAAAGCAGAATGGATACCAAACTCTGTGGCTTTGTTCTTTCAGGTCTCAGCATGACGAGAAGATGACTCAGTTCTTCAAAAACAACTTCAGTGAAGACCGCTGGCGAAAGGCAGCTCTCAAAAATGCTTTCTCCCTACTGGGAAAGCAGCGCTTTGAACAGTCGGCTGCCTTCTTCCTGTTGGCTGGTTCCCTCAAAGATGCCATAGAGGTTTGAGGACTTTTAATAGTGCACAGACAACTTACTGACGCTGTGTTTACTCCAGTAGCATATTTCAGCGTAACTTGCAGCAGCAATATCATAAAGTCGTCTCTCTTTAAGGTGATATTGGTACAGAAATATGTTGATGACAGAGTGGGTCTTCAGCCTTTAAATCACAAAAGAGAAGCCTAAATTATATAAATAATAAGATGCATAACAGTAGCACATAGTCTTTGTTGGCCTAGATTTTTCTCAACACACAGTCAAAATATACAGATGGGCAGAAAAGGAAGTGTGAGTTTCTGTTTGTACCTTGCAGAAATCTTTAACTTTTTGCACTTGGCTTGTTATTTCTTTAAAGAAAAAAACCTGCACCGTTAACTCATCACGCTGTTTCATGGTGTTTAGGTATTGCTGGAGAAGATGGAGGATCTCCAGTTAGCCATGATAGTAGCAAGGCTGTATGAGGCTGATTTTGAGAATTCATCCACCTGCCAAGGCCTCCTTTATGAGAAGGTCTTGGGCTGCAATAGGGACGGGAGTGGTTACCACTGTTCCAGGTTGCACCCCGATCCGTTCCTCCGCAGCATAGCCTACTGGATCATGAAAGACTACACGCGAGCCTTGGACACATTATTGGAGCGAATCCCAAAAGAGGACGATGAGAACCCTGGTTAGTTGGTTGAAGACATTTTAGTGATTTTTAAACAGCACGTTCCATTGTGCATTATTCATGTTGTTTTCACCTGAAATAAATATTTTCTCCCTTTTCTTTCCATTTTTGTGCATCAGATGTGATGGTTAAGGCTTGCAACCCTGTGGTGTTTAGCTTCTATAACTACTTAAGGACACACCCTTTGATCATTCGCCGCCACTTTGCAAATCCAGCGGGCACAGCAACAACAGTAGGCCTCACTGCTGAAAAGAGCAGCGCAGATGAGATCAACCTCATAGAGCGCAAACTGTTCTTCACTACGGCCAATGCACACTTCAAGGTGAGTCCATACTAATCTAGCTATTTACTCCAATCCAGTTCTCTTGATGGAGTTGGGAACTTGTACATTATATGTGTAAGTATAAATATGTAGTATAAAGTGAGGCAGTTACAATTGAAGTAAACATTAAAATGGTAAGGACAAGAGTAAAAGATTAGTGAAATCATCGCCTTCTGACACAACTAGCAAAGAACATTTTTAGCCTATAAATTCAAGTGCACTTTGTTGCTTGTGCCTGTAACTGATGATCAATTTTTAATGTCCAGACTGCTTCCTCTGAAATCGCAGGACTAGGGTAAACAGGATAGGGTGAAACCGTGATGTTCATGAGCTTCATAAATAAATCACAAACACAGCAAACAGCTTTACACAAGAATCAACTTCCACTATCAAAGGATGCAAAATTTGTTACACGCAGTTTACTGCAGTCGCATACAATTTTGCAGGGAAAGAGAAAGAATATTTTTGCCTTGTAGTTTAGCAGAAATGCAGTAATAAGTCATGATATTGTTGTTGGGCTCGATCACAGAACATTATTGTATTTTTGCTCCATGAAGATCTGCTGAATTTGCTCTCTTTCTACTCCTCTAAAGGGAAATGAAATGTAGCATTGTTATAACAGGAAAAAATAGACTGGAATAAAAACTATACTTGGAGGCTCTCAATTACATGTTGCATTAACCCAGCCAGGATGTCATTGAGTGTGAAATGAAGGAAATTAGATAAGCTGTAACTAAGAAACTAACATTTTTGCTTGACCCACCAGAGTTTGTGAATTTAGGATTCAGATTTAGGCCTTAGCTGTTGCTGTTTGATGTCATACCTTTTACATAATCATCATTGTAGACAAAAAAATCCACTTTGTTACAATAAGAAAGATAATTGTAATTTATCACTTCCATCCCCCTATGTATCATTCTGATAACTACAAAAGCATGCATGCCGAGATTATATAACAAAAGTTCATATACATATTATATAATCTCTGAATCTTGTAGGTGGGCTGCCCAGTTTTAGCTCTGGAAGTACTTTCCAAGATCCCCAAGGTTTGCAAGAAGTCTGGCTCATCGCCTCTCAGCAAGGCTTCATCCAAGGCCAATTTAAACACAAGCCAACCCTTGGAAAATGGCACTCAGGGAGGTTTGGACTGGGGCTTTCCAGCAGCACCGACACAGGCCTGGGGAGGAAATGATGGCACTGGTGGGTTGGACTGGAGCCAGCCTATGGTGAAGGTAGAGGAAGATGAGCTGAAGCTGGACTGGGGAGATGTCAAGGAAGATGATGAGGATGAGGACGATGGTGGTCTGACCATGAAGAAACCAGAGCTGGAAACCGAAGGAGAGGAAGGTTCAGGAAAAGGCAGCCAGAAACTGCAAAGAGAGGACTCACAGGTAGCAATAATATCTAGAATCTCCTTGAGTAATTGTGGAGATCTCAGATTTTATTTTATTGTGTTTTTTTCCTTTGGTTGCACAGTTAAAATACCAAAACAGGAAAAAAAAACAACTTCATTTTGATGTTGTATGAAGGCACATCCTTGTCTAGTTTCTTTACTGTCTTATCTGGCATATAGGAGACGACAGATACAAACCAAAATGTTACATTTAAAGGATTTTTATTTGGAGTTAACACATCAAAGAAGACCTGCCTGAACACTCAGCAGGGAGAGAATAATGTTTATTAGGATATGTAATTTAATCGTTATTATAATAAAAAACAATTGTGAGGGTTCGACTCTCATTCAGATGTAGTGTTCTTGAATGAGAAAAGAAAAACATGGTTTTTTTTGGTGGGGTCTTCTCCAAAAGGTGGAAACTTGCAGCAAAGGTGTCAGAGAGTGTTTTTGGGCTTGATTTGCAAATTGGGTCGGCCCCAAATATAAAATTCAAGGCTACAAAGCACGGTCTTTGTCCTTTAAGTCACTCGCATGTATTTCAGGGCGAGTCGGAGGTCGACGTGATAGCAGAGCAGCTGAAGTTCCGTGCCTGTCTGAAGATCCTCATGACAGAGCTGCGTACATTGGCTACAGGCTTTGAGGTGGATGGAGGGAAGCTCCGCTTTCAGCTCTACAACTGGCTGGAGAAGGAGATAGCAGCCATGCATAAAATCTGCAACTACAAGGTCGACTTTAATATTATTTGATGTTGTTTTAGCCTATTTTAAAAACTGCTGAATGTTTCTATAAATGTTTTTCAGTTCTGGTTCATTGTAATTTATTTTATTTTTTTTTTTTTTACCATAAACGTTATCAACTCAGGTGGAAGGAAAGGAGGAAGAGTCAGAGGTGGAGCGTTGGGGAGAACGCTCAACATCGGTGGACATATCAGATGACGTATTGGAGCGAACAGACGCCGGAGCCTATGAGCGTCATCAGATGGAGCGCCGCCGGCTTCAGGCCAAACAGCAGCACTCTGAGAGGCGCAAGGCATGGCTGAGGAAGAACCAGGCCCTGCTCAGAGTGTTTCTATCCTACTGCAGCCTTCATGGAGCCAAGGGAGGCGGAGTCACCTCTGTTCGCATGGAGCTTCTGTTCCTCCTGCAGGAGAGCCAGCAGGTATGCATGCACCTTTATACATATGTCATTATATATGTTTGTTTTTTATTAGTACAAAACAGTTTACAGAGAAGGCAAATTCACTTTTTGTCATACTCTGTAGGAGACCACAGTGAAGCAGCTGCAGTCCCCTTTGCCTCTGCCTACTACACTGCCCCTGTTATCTGCTTACATTGCCCCCACCAAGACAGTCATAGCCAACCCTGTTCTCCACCTCAGCAATCACATACACGACATCCTCTACACCATCACACTCATGGAGACCCCACCACATCCGGACATCATGGACGATCGGGTCAGTACTTTAAAAACAAATCTCTAACTTCATTTTAAGATGACTGAAAGTCTTACTGTCTGGTTGTTCAGTTTGGGGATGAATAATGAAAAGTGATGTTCATGTTTTTAGGTGAACGCTCTGCACACGCTAGCAGCATCTCTGTCTGCTTGCATCTATCAAGCACTCTGTGACAGTCACAGCTACAGGTAAACACGTGCATTGCAACAGATCCAGAAACCAAAACTGGCTTCACATTACCCTTGTGCTCAAAGTATGCGCTCATTGCTATTTAGTAGTTGAGAACTATTGTTTTTGATGCTGTGCTTGTGTAGCTTAGTCTGACTCCAGGTCTGTTCAGACATTTGTATCTTTGAGTTTCACACTATGAAAGAAGAATAAATATATTTAACAAAATGTTGAACATGCATGTTTTGGGCTGTTGTGACTTTATCGTTTAATGTTTTGGTTGCGTTGCAGCAGTCAAACAGAGGCCAACCAGTTTACAGGGATGGTTTACCAGGGCCTTTTGCTCAGTGAGAGGAAACGACTCCGCACAGAAAGCATTGAAGAGCATATTACTCCCACCTCTGCACCTGCACAGTGGCCAGGTAATAAGACCTCTTACTTTGCTACCCAGTGGTGTATTTGGGGAGTTGGTTTGATTCTGACTGAAGAGAGGATTTGGATTAGAATATAATAACACATTTGCTCTAATTTGTAGTTTTACAAAATGAAACTGAAGTCATATTTGAGGATCCTCACAGATGCATAGGATGGGGAAAATGGCTTTCTGTGTAAACATCAAGGACAGTATTTTGTGAAAATGTGAAGAGCAGGACGAGAGAGAGCAGAGCAAAGCAGGCAGTCTGTGTTTATGCAGAGAGGCAGATGGTGTTCTATAATAGGAGCTCAGTGGCCTCTGGGAAGGAAATGGAAAGAAAGAGACTGATCACGCCATCCTGAAAAGGTTTCATAAATGGGTTCTCGATGGTGCTGAGATGGTGTTTTTGTTTGCCTGTGGAAGTTATTTGTGTAAATTAGGGGGTAATCTGTTGCACGTTTATCACGTTGGATGTGCTTCCCCTCTATGCAGGTGTGTCGTCCCTGATTTCATTGTTGACATCTGCGAGGGACGAGGACCAGCCAAAGCTCAGTGTGCTCCTGTGTGAAGCTGTTGTGGCAGTTTATCTTTCCCTGCTAATCCATGGCCTGGGCACTCACAGCAGCAATGAACTCTTCCGCCTGGCAGCACATCCCCTCAATAACCGGGTGTGGGCCGCAGTCTTCGGAGGAGGGGCCAAAGTCGTCATTAAGCCAAAGAGGCCTGAGGCTCCACCAGGTAAAAGGACAATTTGGTAGTTGGCGATCTAAAACCTTTATCTTTACCATGTCAACATTGTTCATGGTTGTAATTATTTGCCTTTATCCCTTGATTCAGCACATGAAGTTGACCTTTTTCCTCCCACGTCTGTTTTCCCTTTAACATCTCTGATCACTTCCACTTTTGGTATTATCGCATAGATATTTACTTAGCACTGTCCTGTTGATGCTCCTAACATGCTGCTGCTACTCGTGTGTAGCGTCTTGTGTGAGTGTGCCCTCTGCCCTGTGTCCCAGCGCCAGCTGATTTTGAGGCAGCCAGGCCAGAGGAGTCTCAAGAGACAGGAAGACCAGAGCAGAGCAACTTCACCTCAAACCCCACTGTCACCCCTACTGAAACCCAGCGCCCTAAACGTCCCCCTCCTCCTGTTTTAAGGGACGAGGGGGTGGGCACTGTGGTATCTGCAGCTAACACCAGCTGTGAGTAACTGGGCTGGTGGATTGCAGTGCTGGTTTGCAGAATTGCAGTGCATGGTAATTGTAAAGGTTTGCATTGTTGCAGCTGCTTGAATGACCCACCACTCTATCGTGAAGCTACTGCTGAATGAGCATTACAAACAAAAAAAAAAAAATCCACTACTGTTATGACAAGCCAACAGCTGTGTGTGTGTTTGTGTGTGTGTATACTGCATTGCATGTACATGTTGTAACGTCCTCTGTGCTCATTTTGTGTCACTGAAGCACCAGCTGGGCCTAGCAACGAGTATTCAGAGGCCAATGCTGAGCAGCCCACTATATGTGAATCTGAGACTAAACCAGGTACACTTTCAGAGGCTTCCTGTAGCGTTCAGGCTAAATATCTACTTGTGTGTTGTCCAGATTTTAGAATGAAATACAACCACAATTCAAGAAAACCACTACGGTGCTGTGTTAAATCTAAACAAAAACAGAATGTAATAATTTACACATTTCTTAAACCTATATTTTATTTACAATAAAACACAAAAACCCTACCAGATGTTTAAATTGAGATATTTTACTCTTTCATGAAAAATATTTGCTCACTTTGAATTTGATGACAGCAACAAATACCAAAAGTTGAAACAGGGTGACAAAAGGCCTGAAAAGTAACATTTTGCAATTAATCAGGTTCATTTACAACATGTCACTAACATGATTGCTTTGTAAAAAAAAAAAAAAAAAGAGCATCTCCAAGAGCTGAAGATCATCGGTCCTCTTCAGTGTAAAACTTTTAAAATCTCATCATCTACTGTCCATAAATTCAAGAAAATTCATAGATTCAAGGAACCTGGAGAAATCTTCCCTGTGCACAAAGGACAAGGCCGTTGCCAGAGAATGCAACACCATTGTCTTCTCTGGATCAAACTTAATTTCAAATGGACTCAGACAAACTAGAAAAACTGATCTGTGGTCAGATGAAATTCTTTTTTTTGTTAAAACATGGACGCACCATCCTCCAGACTAAAGAGGAGAGCGCTCCGTTCAGAAATGATATGGAACTGTATTAGTACCTATGGAACTAGCAGCTTGCACATCTGGAATTACACCATCAGTGCTGACTGGTATGTACAGGTTTTAGAGGAACATGTGCTCCCATTCAGATTAGTTTTTCAGGGAAAGCTTTGCAGATTTCAGCAGCTGCATTCCCATATCAGATAAGAATGGGACAGCATTCCTCTCCCAAAAGTCCAGCAGCTGCTCTGCTCAGACAGTCCTGACTGTACAGATTAAAATAAGGTTGGATCCTGCACAGTGGGTAAACATGGCCCTGCCCCAACTGTTTTGAGACATGTTGCTGCTATCAAATTGGGAACGAGTTAATATCCTTCTTAAAATGGTACTTTCTATGATCTACTGTGATGAAAACAGATTAGCAAAAATTGCATTTTGTTTTTAATTTGCATTTTACACGGCATCCCAACTCTCTTGAAACTGGGATTGTATTTTGAAGTAATGCAAATGGAGTTGGTGTACGTAAGTAATTTGCAGTTGAGTTAGTTACTGCATTATAGATTTATACTAGCGCTTGTGTGACATGATTCAGGTGTTTGTCTGTTTATTTCAAAAACTAAGCCATTCCCAAAGTGCTCACAGCTCTACTGTGTCACTGTTGGCTGAAATTGACACTGTTCATCCATATTCATCAGGCCAGAGTATACCGTGCTCACATTGTGTTTGTGAGGGAGGAAGATGGGGACTGGCATTTAGACTCCACATCTCTAGAGCTTGAGGCAGCTCTGAGCAAGGCCAGGGGCCTTTTGAAGAGCTCCTTTAGAGGACAGGCCATCTTAAATGCCAGCCTGTTGATAAAAATCACTTGTTAAAATTGTCCTTTTGAGGGCCGCGGCAAACCTGCATGCATGCCACAGTCACACAGCTTTAGAGAAAAGGTACATGCTGATGCCCAACTGTCATGTTCTAATTAACTCATTTTAACCTTAACATACTGTAGTTGCCAGTCTCATCCTGTTTGCCTATTAAGTGCTGTGGATATGAGGAAATGCTTAGCACATGATCGCTGAAGAAATTTGCCATCGTTTGATGTGTTCTTTGTGCCCACACATGAAATATTCACTGATTCTATTATGTAATGGACTGTGCAGTATCTGTGTGTCTAACTGCACTGTCTACTCTGGTTTGTGTCTTGTCTTGTTTTGTCTGGTGCGATACCAGAGATGGTCATCCTGGATAATGGTGCAGGTTTGTGTACTAGCGAGTGTTTCTTGCCCTGTGCTTACATCCCAAACGTGTGCTTTTTGTGCCTTTTTGTATTTCTCCTTTCCAAAAGTGTATGACGTGTCATTTGTGACTGAAGTTAGGTGCAGACAGGAGCCTCCTTTCTCAGGTATTATGTGTTTTATGTAGGATGTGGATGCAGTACTTTTCCTCCGGATCTATTTCTTTCTTCTTTTTTGGATTTAAAGTGATGCTGAGTTTCAGCTGATCTTCAGCCTTTGTATAAAATGCAGCACACTGCAGACCTCTTTTCAAATTGTCTTGTGTTTGAAATATACCATTTCTTCATTCTTCTTCTGCTACAGTGGCTCCCCCTCAGCCCCCAGCAGAGGATGTGGACCGATACAGACGCAGATTCAACATGAGGATGCTGGTTCCTGGACGCCCTGTAAAGGAGACACCTGCCACGCCACCTCCTGTTCCCGTTGAAAGACCCACCTACAGGGAGAAGTTCATTCCCCCAGAGCTGAGCATGTGGGACTATTTTGTGGCCAAAGTAAGAGAGTAAAGCTGTCAAACTGAATCTTTGCTTCAGATTTAAGGTTTAAAAAAACAAAACAAAACAATATACATATTTAAGCCTTTCATTTACTCTTTGCTGATCATTTCCCCTCTCAGCCTTTCCTGCCGCTGTCAGACAGCAACGCCCTGTATGACTCAGACGAAAGCGGTGCCGAGGATGACGAAGATGATGATGACGCCTTCCTATCTGACACACAGATGACTGAGCACTCTGACCCCAACTCTTACAGGTACAGCCAGCCATGCTTCTTTCTCTTTATTTCCTCTGAGACTCATTGAGGTTCATATTTTAATTATTTGTGTGTTTGTGGGTTATGTAGCTGGTTTCTGATCCGCCTGGTCATGGTGAAACTGGCTTATCACAATGTCAAGAACTTCATTCCTCTCACTGGCCTGGACTTTACAGGTACATGCTCGCCAAAAGACCGATCCTAAACGCCTCTCTAAACGTAAGCGATGCATTCTTTATGAAGGTGCATGGAAATATTTTAGGACATTTCAACAATAATTTGTTAATCATATGGAATCCACAGATAAACGCTTCATAGCTTTTTGCTTCTGAATATCAAATTTGTATATGTGTTTGTGTCACAGAGCTGCCAGTCACGTCCCCTCTGAGCAATGCTGCCTTGAAGACTTTGGAGACCTGGGAGCAGCTTCTGTTGGAGCGAATGAATACGTTTGATGGCCCACCTCCCAACTACATCAACACTTACCCTACTGACCTCAGCACAGGAGGTGGCCCTGCAATACTGCGACATAAGGCCATGCTGGAGCCTGACAACACACCCTTCAAGTGAGTATTACATCATCTATATGTAATTTTTGTCTTTGTACTTACAGCAGATAAATAGATAAGGCCTCAGTAGCACAGATGTAGACACCAGTTAGTGACCAAAGGTTGCTGGGGGGAAAAAACAGTATTCTCTCCGAACAACTCGCTAACTGCTCACAAGTGGTAGTGAAATAAGTGTAAATCGACTGGAAATGGAAAACAAGTTCCACCCTTAGAAACATATTGGTTTCAGCCAGAAGGCATAACTTGAATTTTGAAAATGGCTGTTCTTTCTTTCCAGATTCACATCACATTTCTTCAAGCTTTCGTGTTTTTTCAGGCTTTACTTGCTAAAGATTGCTGGCAAGTGTTTGCAGACAAGACAGTTTTCTTCCATGCAGACTACAGGAATTTGTGTTACTCTGTTAGTTTCTTTGCTTCTGATTTTTCAAAGTGACCTTGTTTTCATCCACTTTTTTTTTCTTTAGGACAAGGAACCACCAGTCCTTTCCAGCCCGACGTCTGTGGCATTTCCTGGTCAAACAGGAAGTTCTTCAGGAGACATTAATCCGTTACATCTTCACAAAGAAAAGGAAGCAGAGCGAGGTCGGCACATGGCATTTAATTTTTGTTTTTTCCTTAGATGAAGTTTATAATTTCTTTTATGAATTTTAAGTACTTGAACATCACATTAGTCAGCAACTATATTATGTTGGTTTTTTCTTTTATTCTTTTTTTTCCTCCTCATCTTAGTGTAACACATGATTGTCATAGAAAATTTCTGAAGTGGATTTGCTGACATTAGCCCAGGTTAACCACACGTAAAGACACGACGCCTATAAACAGAGATTTATGATCCTTGTAGGCATCAAACAACTAGCCCTACCAAAGTGAAGTATCCGAACAGTTTTTACAAAAATAACATATTTTATATGCCTTTTAATTTAACTTTAGTTCTTAGTGTGCCGCATGTCCACAGTAGGTTTTCCCTTAAAAATGGAAAACGGTATCCAGATGCTCGGTTGTCCAGATATTTTTTATTTTTTTCCCAGATCTTTTCTTTGGAATATTTTTGCAGTCTATTAGTTGGAAATGGCAATTTGGTAATTTTTTTTAGTCATGTATCTAAATTCATCCCTTGATTTTTTTTAATTTTTTTTAAAGCACCGAGTGAGCATTTTTATCACTATTAATATTTTTCTTATCTTTGCTTTGACTCCTTTAACATATAATCAAGTATAAGATGGTTCACTGCCTTCTGTGATGTCTGAATCAGTCACTTTTATGACAGACTGCCAATGCAGCTCGAACTTAAAAAAAAAAACCTCCTATAGATTCTTGTCCTCATGCCTAGTTAATAATTAAAACCTTTTTCGCTAACTGGAATAACATCATGTCAAATTCAGCTGTAATAGTAAGATGTCTCCATACCTGCTGCAACATGTCTGACTTACTCCCATTTTATCACCAAGTATACAATATCCTGTCAGCTTTGTTAATTTTTTTCATTTTCATTTCATGATTTATTTTTCTGTTTGTGCATGTGTGTTGTGTCGTGCTGTGTTGGTGTGTCCTGTGTCTATATTGCCTCTGTGTGTGTGTAGTCTGTAGAGAACCATACGGACCGTATAAGCCCACACTGCAAAGCAGGAGCTAGCAGTTCCTATAAGGTAGTATCATTTACTGTACCAGCCCAGGCCCTGGCTCTGTCTGAGCATCTGTCTATCTTTTCTGTCTGGGAGAGTCATTGCGAAGCCAAGCTTGAAGGAGCAAGTGCATTAAACACTAAAAGAAATCTTGCAACAGTTGCACAGGGTTTGGTTTGCAGTTTGTTTTGAGATCCCGCCATGCTGGGGTAAAGCACTGCATGTCTCCTCTCTAGCTTGGCCTGATAGTGACTGCTCTGGTAATTTTTTGGCATAAAATCTACTCGAAGCTCGATGGCTTAGATCTAATGTCTAATCTCTTCCTCTCACTGGGACACTTATCCACTCACATAACCTCATATCCAAACCTATCAATAACTCATCTCCCTGTGTAGCTCACATCCTTTCTAGCTGGACTGATTCTGCAGGACTCAAAATCACATAAATGAGATGGCACACACTTTAAACCTACTAACTTGCATGCTCACTGTCAGGGTGTGGTGGCGAGGCTTTCTAACTGGAGGGTGTCAGCCCAGAAGCTCAGTAGTCATACTTGTCAATATTTTCTGTTTTCTATCCTACTAGAGGGAAATTAAAGTCTATTTATTTTTTAAAAAATCTCCTTCATACCATTAATCTGACCCAGGAGAACCTTATTTTAGTGTTTCTCTCTTCAGCTTTGATGTTTTCCTTTTCTTTTTGCCTTTTCCAGGTGGAGGCTGATTTGGGCTACCCTGGAGGAAAAGCTAAAATCATCCACAAGGAGTCTGATATAATCATGGCATTTGCCATAAATAAGGTCAGTTGTGGGTGTTAACTTGTGTAAAATACTGGGGAAAACTTGTGGTTCATAATTTCCTTTGATTCTGAGGACACTGTACATGGAGACAGGATTATTAGATAGATTTATATTGAATGAAGGTTTCTAGAAATCTTTTTTAAGTAGCAAATACATGGCAGTTACTTTCTGGGAATTCAGAGAAGCTAGTGATATGTGTTGTCTCGCCTTATCCACCGTGCTTCCTTACTTTCCTAGGCTAACTCTAATGAAATAGTGTTGGCTTCCACCCATGATGTCCAAGAGGTTGATGTGTCCAGTCTAGTAGCTGTCCAGCCCTACACGTGGATTGGGGAGGACTTTGATAAGGAGTCTCGCAGGTCAGACTAGCAGCAGATCATATGATTTCCTTCAAATCTCACCGAGCCTGGACTGCACACTCCCTGTGTCCTCTCCGATTAAATGATAGCTTGTGTTTTTTTGTTTGTTTGTTTTACAGCTCTGATGATGTAGATCATCGTTCTTCGCACACCAATATTGCCCAGGCTAGCTCCGTCCCCTTTGCACCACCGCAGATGCCAGTCTCTGCATCCATGCCGTGGCTCGGTAGTGGTCAGACCAGTATGGGAGCCAGTGTGGTACGCGATTCTTCACTGCAAATCTACACAGCTGTGCAACCTGAATCCAGCAAAACCAGGCAGCAGTACATATGCAGTATTTAGCGATAACCAGTAGGGGGTGATTAAGTTCTGTTTCAGGGCTCATAGAAAGGGTGGCATGACTCTGCAGTCGTTTCATTTCATAATATTCATTAGTAAAGATTTAGATGTATTTTTACAAAATGAAAACGCTTCATTTAAAACTTCTGCTTCTGGAAAAAAATCAATTTAATTTGGGGATTTTATTCAGCAGTCTGCCGGGCTTGCACGTTTTCAGGCAAAGTTTGTTTTTTATTGTTATCTCTGCTGAACCACGCCGACTAAACAGCTGGCCTGCTGAGTCTGTAGATGCAGATACAGACTGGGGGTGTGTCTGCATGGCAGTGATGGCCAAATATAAACACAGATATCAGAAGCCCTTTCAGACGGCTAGCCAAGGTACAGATTTGCGTCAGACTAACACGCAGATAGGTTCTCAGTGTCCCAGCCACGGTGATAAATGTTTAGTGTGATACACAAAGGAGGACAAGACCGAGGGTGTCATAGAGGTTCAAACGACTGTGGAAGGGGTTTTGTTAAATGTGAAGGTTGAGGAGGGCTCTCTTAACATATTCAATTATCATATTCTGATGTGCAGCAAAATTAGTTGCACTTGTATTTCATGTAAATTAGTTTGCTGTTTCATCTGTCTAAAAGCTACTATCTGTCCAGTTTTAGAATTAGTCTTTACAGCAGTGGTCAGAAAAAAAGTTTTTTCATGACCAAAATGTGAAATTACATGCATGTAAAATACTTTAAAGATATTGTTGATGCTGAAGAAGTCATGAAAGTGCAGGAATGAGTTTTAACTAAAAGAGCTGGAATATTGAGGCGATCTGCAGAAATTTGCTTGATGTTTGAAGTGATGTGTAATTTACCATAGTCACGTATAAGTCTGAACGAGTGCACACCTGAACGAGTGTCATGTGTGTCTGAGAAGAAGATTCGATAAAAGTGATTTAAACTCTTGCGCACATAGACGGTGCCTCAGTCAGCCCATCATCCAATCACGTTACTGCTTAGGTTAGCCCAAGGCTCCACTTAAAAATGCCTAAAGACTGCTTGATGACCACTGATGATCGGCGCTGCACTGAATAGCTGTTTGCGATTGCTTTGGCTGGTAGCAGATTGATATGGTCGCCTTTGATTAATGTGTAAACCAATTTGTCTGCAAAAACTTGCTAAATGCACGCTAAGTGGTAGTGACACTGTGAAGAGTGGAACCCAAACGGGCAACAGTTATTGCTCAGGGGGTCGTCAACCACTCACTAGGCTGATCTTCAGGCCTGACGTTTTCAGATAGTTAACTTAATTGTTTGCCCAATTAATTTAAGCTAATTACAAGATAAATGTATGTTTATATTGATGTCTTTCAGATTATGAAGAGGAATCTAAACAATGTGAAGAGAATGACATCCCATCCCATATATCAGTACTGTGAGTGCTACTTTGAGAGGATTCACCAGTATACATGTTTAACACGTATAAGTAAATTATATAGCTTCTCCTGCTTTGTATTCCTGTTCTTTCCCCAACATCTCTCTCCCTTTCTTTTCCTGGTTTGTGTGTGTGTGGGGCTGTGTATCAGACATGACTGGGGCTCAGGATGGTAGCGTGAGGATGTTTGAATGGAACAGACCTCAGCAACTCATTTGCTTCAGACAAGCAGGCAACGCTCGAGTCACCCGTCTCTATTTCAACTCCCAGGGCAACAAGGTACACACACAAAGTAGCAACTGTGTTTTGTGTGTACGGTGCCATTGTTCTGATTCCTCTGAAACATTCTTGTAGTGTGGAGTCGCTGATGGAGAGGGCTTCCTCAGTCTCTGGCAGGTTAACCAGACATCGTCCAACCCTAAACCGTACCTGGTAAGGTTCCCTCCCACCTCCTTATTCACAGTCGCAGCACACACACAATATGAGTGGTCTGTATAATTCAAATGAAAATGTGCTTTTATTTTCCTGTTCTTGCTCTCAGAGTTGGCAATGCCACACTAAGACCTGCGGGGATTTTGCTTTCATCACATCCTCCAGTCTCATCGCCACGGCCGGACAGTCCAATGATAACAGGTCAGATTTGGACGACTAATCAAACACTGCTCTCTTTCTTTTTGTTTATTTTTTCCAGCTGCATAATATTTTGCTTTATGTTATTTATAGAAATGTTTGCCTGTGGGACACTCTGATTTCACCTAACAATACTATGGTGCATGGTGAGAAATCCATATTTATTCTAATAAGTGAGTTTCAGTGATTTTCTTTTTCCCTATATTTCAAGTTTATCCACTTTTACTTCCTACCTCCCCCTTCAGCTTTTCCCTGCCATGAGAACGGGGCCACTGTGCTTCAGTATGCTCCTAAACAGCAGCTGCTGATTACTGGAGGCAGAAAAGGCTTTGTGTGCGTGTTTGACATCCGACAGCGGCAGCTGCTCCACACTTTCCAGGCCCATGATTCAGCCATCAAGGCCCTCGCATTGGATGCCTTTGAGGACTTCTTCGTCACTGGCTCTGCAGAGGGCAACATGAAGGTGACGCATGCTCTTTCTCTCACTCACTTCCTTGCTGATACACGCTCACATTGTGTGCTGAGGAATAATATCCTTTTGTGTCAGTGAATGTTATTAAACATAAGCACTGTATAAAGCATTCAGCATCAGAACTACTGAGAATTATTTTATATTCATTCCAAGTTTGTTTTTTTTAATCCATAAACTGGAGGAGTATTTGGTGCAGCTCTCTAGCCTTCAAACAACACTTTTGTCCCTGGATTTAAGATTCCAGGTCTAGTTTTTCAGGCTTTGCTGTTGTGGTTTGTTTATTAAGTATTCCAGTATAAGGTGATGAGATCAAAGACTTAAAACACAGAGGTGATACGGTCTAAAGGTCAACACTGCACTGCCGGGATGACTGCGTTCTTGTTTTAGATGTTATAAGCAGGAACAAGAAAATGTTAAAGGCAAAAGATTTAGAGAAGTGAGTCTTTCATGCTGCTTTTAATCAACTCAGATTCTTTTATCTTTTAATGTAAACTCAGACTGATTTGATGATAAAGCCTCTGTGGGTGCCATACTGTCTGCTGCAGGAAGCCTTGTTCTTCTTGTCACTAAAAATAGTTTGTTATGACTTTGGCTGAACTAACTAAAACACAGACTACTGTATGTTATATATTCAAATCTGACTTCGGATTTATCAGTGACAGTCAAAGCAGCAGTGTGTTAATGTTTGGCACAATCACATGGAGTACTGGTTGAAATTACTGTCCTGAAATATTTGAGAATTATTTTTATTACTGATAAATGTGTTCTCTGTATTCTGACTTAGTTGATTGGCTAATAAAAATTGCTGTGATCACCTGTAGTTTTCATGGAAGACACCAACTTGTCTGGAAATACTCGCCATTTACTCTACATGTTGTGAAATGTAAAAACATTTAAGGAAACCAGAAATTAAGGCTGCTCACCTTCAAAGTAAAATTTGTGCCTGATCGCTGTAACTGACACATTTGAAAGGGTGCAGACTGTGTCTGTTTTCTGTTTTTTGTTTGCATCAGACTTTCAATCATTTCACTTCTGCTTGGCGAGTGTTTACAGACAAGTCAAGGTATGCAAACTACCGGCAACTGCGTCAACCTGCTAGAAACAAAAGCAAACACAGATTAGCACTCTATACCCATGTCCAACCTCTTTCTCTTTTCCTGCTACTGCCATCAACCTCCAGCAACCACCTTTTTGGGGGGGTTGTCTGGATCCTTAAAGCACATTTGTCTCTTTGTAGAAACAACATGGAAAAATGCTAATTGATCACAAATGCCAAACAAGTGGTGTCCCCAGCCAAATAGTTTTTAATTTCTCCAGTTTCATTATTTAAAAAATGATCTGTTTGGGTTTTTTTTTTTTTTTTTTTTCCATCCAGAAAACCCTGGGAAGAGAAACTAATTATATACTCTGTTCTCGCTCTCTCTTCCTTTGTACCCAGGTGTGGAAGCTAGCCGGCCACGGGCTCATGCACTCTTTTAGCATAGAGCACGCCAAGCAGTCCATCTTCCGGAACATCGGCGCAGGTGTCATGCAGGTGGAGACGCGACCCGGAAACCGAATCTTCACCTGCGGAGCAGACGGCACCCTAAAGATGAGGGTCCTCCCAGACCGCTACAATATCCCCAGCAGCTTGGTTGACGCCCTGTAATGCTTTTTGTAATTCTGAGGGTCCTAAGAGGAAAGGGTCAGAAAGTGGAGGAAAAAACCGAAATGCTTCTGTAACACTCTGTAGGCATTAATAGAAACGCTGCTGGGGGAAGAGTTAGTCAAAAGATTACCACGCTGTTGGCAACTTTCAGCATGAACGGTGTTCATGAGTTTACTGTTGGCCATATCCAGAAGATTAAAAACGGAGCTGCAAACATTTTATTTTCCCAAAGGCTGAAAACAAAGTTACAAGCAAATGGTATCATACTTGATTTTAAAGCTAGTTTTATTGTAATTTTATCGAAGAATCTCTACTCTTAGAGTGTGTCCATAGGGAAGCTATGCATGTCCTGTTCTCGTTATGCGGTGCAATCACAGGTCTATTGATAGTGCTCTGTAAAAGTGCTCAAGCAAAAATTTTAAAAGTGTGTAACTGTTGTCATTTTGTGCCCACAGCTGAAATCTCTTAGCATCTACTGTAACCAGCACCGTGGTTTGTTATTAAGTCAGTGGTTTCCAGTGTGAATCGAGTTGTTGGAATCTGCATTTTGTTTCGATGGTTTTTGCCCCCCACCCTCCTGCCTTTTATTTGCCCAGCTTTCTCAGCTCCGTGGAAGAGTTGATGGTGCATTTGGTCCTGATAGTGACACCTGTCTGTATCCCCCCCCCTTCTCTTTTTCCACTGGCTGCCCATCACTCACTTGGCCTATAATGGTTTGGGTTCAGCCCGCTCCAGTTTGGCCCTCTGCGTGCGTGTTCACTCTGCTGTGTCTGCCATCTGTACGTCTGCGCGCCCACCTGCCCTCAAATGCCTGTTTGTGTGGCAGACTCACTGCTAGAACATTCCTGTTTGGAAGACGGTGTGTTTTACTCCTGTGACTGTGATTTCAGTGTTTCCATCTGTCTGGTACAACGCTAAAGATCCACCCACCCACTCACCCCAGAGCAGAAACACAAAGGTTCACTTCTGGTTTTATCACAAAGATTTTATTTTATTTGTTGTTTTTTTTAATTGAGTTGATTTTCTTATTTAAGTTATTTATGTTTGTGTTCATTTGGTTGACCATTCCTTTCTAAAACTATTTATCTTATTGCCTTTTATTTTAGGAATGTAAGGGGTTTTACTGTAATCTGACTGGGAGATGTGCAACAGTCTACTGTAAGTGTTTACCTCACTAGTTGTTTTTACTGTTTCATCCATAAGGAATAGATATTTGCACTCAAATTCTGGAGACACTAAAAGTTTATTTCAAATAAATAGGTTATTAAAGAGGAAACGATTATATACAAATGAATGTCTGGCTTTATTTGGCCTACTAGTACAACATTTGAAATTGTTTTATTATTTAAATTATATATATATATATATATATATATATATATATATATATATATATATATATATATATATATATATATATATATATATATATATAAATAAAAATAATGAACTATCACAACAACCTTGTACAAACATGAAGGCATTTCTTTATTTTTGGTTTGTATCATACCAGTTGGATTAGTTGTAACTTTTGTTAAGTGTATGTATGGTATTTATTAAAGAGATTTGTGTTTCTCTCCCTCTCTTTCTGCCCTCTGTGTGTACTGTATGCATCTTAAGTGTTTCCCCAATGGTCCCACTGGTGTCGTGTGTGTGTGTGCGCGTTCGTGTGCGTACGTGCACATCAAACAGTCGAAAAGAAGCCATTATTATGAGTAGAGGCCTATTAGGGTACTTGAGCCTGAAGGTGTGTAAGAGAACAGGTCATGGTCAGTTTTACCTTTTGTAAAGTGAATAAATTCTTTTTATTTCATCAGGATGATTTGGCGCTTTTTTTTTTCTTCTTTTTTTTTAATTTTTATTTTTATTATCCTTTGCAGCCAGACAGCTGTGCTGCTTCCTTACAAAGGCAGGTTTGTCTATATGTACAAAAAGAGGGGGAAGGGACATCACGAGTTACATCTGTATAAAAATCAAGCAGTGGTGACCCACCATGCAAAAACGCAAATGGCAACAAAAGTTGAGTTATAGGTTTGATTGGCATAAACTGCCAGCTTATACAAAATGATAACTTTTCACACTATTAGTAAATCTTGTGTCCTTTGAAAACTCCATGTACAGTAAATACAGCACTTCCTTCATCCATCCATTCATACATTTTCTTCGCGAAAGGATGGATACACCCTGGACAGGTCAGCAGTCGCTGCAGGGCTAACAGATAGTCAGACAAACATTCACACCTATGGGCAATTTATAATTGCCAGTTGAGCTCACCCCACTAACTGGATGTCTTTGGACTGTGGGAGGAAGCTGGACTACACGGGGGAAACATGCAAATTCCATACAGAAAGGCCCTGGCCAGGTGGCGGATTCAAACCCAGGACCTTCTAGCTGTGAGGCAACAGCGCAAACGTCTTGTTAACCAAAACCATATTTACTTTAGTGAAATAGTTTGACGGTCAATTACAATTTCACTTAACACAAAAGTAACACGGGACAATATATTTAAAACAGCGACACACACAGTGTATGTCACTCTTGTGTTATCAGTTTTCAGATGCAGTGAATAGATGAAAGTCTGCAGGCGTTTTGCTCTCAGTATTTACTGTAACGGTCGTGTTCGGACATCATGTTTCTCACTCATCAGAGATGAAGTGGACCACATACAGCCTGACGTAGCTGTGGTCCCAAACATACAGGTGTCTGTCCTTTGGGCTGTAGGAGAGCATTGCCAGCACTTCACCAGCAGACCTCAGGTCAAAGGTCACATTGACCGGCTTTCCCTTCAGCAGGTCAAACGCAAAGGTGACTCTGGTGTCTTTGGTGTCGGTGACATACAGGACGCCACAGGCGATGAAGGCGTTGCCGGCTTTGATGCGAGGATAGGTGGTGTTCACGTAGGATGTGACGGAGAAGGTCTTCTGGTCCAGCTGGGCCACCATGATGCTCTCGTCAACATTGGATGCAAAGATCAGCCACAGGCCGTTCTCATCTGCTGCCAGCTTGAAGTAGGTCTTAGAGTTGGGGAGCAGGTAGGCGAGGTTGTTGTACAAAGAGTTTTCAATAGTGAGAGTCTGAAGTCTTTTGGTGCTGAAGTCAAATCTGTGAACACACAAGCAGGAAGCTGCTAAATGAAGGATGTGGAAGTCATAAAAAATCACCTTGATGTGCATCGAGTGGCTTTAAGGCTTACTTGGCAATGCTGGGAGTGCCAGCAGCATGATAATAAAAGAAGCCATTGTGAACGATGTGGCCGCAGCCTTGATAGTACTTTATAACGTCTATGGTGTCGCTGCTGTTCTTCTGGAAAAAGGAAATGCTTTTGTACTCCTTCAGCATGCGACCTGGGGAAGAACAAGCAAAATCTTTACTGCTAAAAGACGTGGAGATTATAAAAGTGGGGACAGGAGCACATGCGCGACACTCTGTAACCAGCCTACCAGAAAAGTGATCCGCCACCCATATTCGCTCATCGTTCAGCTGAGCGGTGTCCTTCATCCATGTGCCAAATGTGGTTTTCATCTTTGTCACATTTCTGGGGTTGATCAGAGACTTAATCAGGCAGTCTGTGGGGAAAAACAAAAAATCTCAGGGGATTTACTCACAGGTCACATGACTGCACATGAACACAACCTCCTCTGGAAACGTACCGTTCCTTTTGGCAGTCTTCTCGTGTAGTTTTTCTGTCTCCTTTACAGGTGAGGTTTCATCATTTGGAATGGCATGTAGCCCTGTTAGAAGCAGTTTCATCCTGTTTTAGTCATGTCATTGATGGACTAGTTTGTCAGAAGGTTTCAATTAGACACTTTATGGGGAGGGGGGGGGGGGGGGTGTCTTTGAATTTAAAAAGAGAGAGAGAATTTGAACCTTCTTCCCGAGAGCTTTGATTGCATTGAAAATTATTTTGTCAACAACTGTTTTTAGGAACACAAATGTCACCTGCAAACTATGACTGATCTCTCACCCTGATTATGAGAAGCTTGGAGGTGAGCTCTGCGGTGCCCTGTTCTGGGAGGCCCCTGAGGCCCCGGCGGGCCAGGAGGACCCATAGGCCCAGGTGGTCCTGGAGGCCCAGGTGGACCTGCTCAAATGGAGAGAATGTCTAAATGTTATCCATTTAAATTTATTTTTATTTCAGGTCATCTGCAAAATGGTTCAAGTCAATAAAGTTCTACTCACCCTCAATAATGGCATCATTGGATGGTTGGATCTTCTCTCCGGGTGGGCCCAGCTCTCCTCGCTCCCCTCTTTCTCCTGGTTCTCCTTTCTCACCTGGTGGCCCTGCGGAGAACACCGTGCAAAATAGCTAGAACATTGTATTCGTAACCTCAATACACTTTGCCCCATTGTTGAAATGAATTGTCCCATTGAATTGCTGGCATGAATCATGCCATCCACTGTGGAGGAGAGCAGAGTGAAGTGGGAGAATACTGGAAGACAGTTTTCCAGTTCATTCAGCTGAAGCCCAAAACCACAGAGATGAATAATATCGGCAAGGGAAGAAAGCTGTTTCAAACTCTTCACTCATTCATGAAGCAAAAATGTGAATAAATTCTGCTTGCATTGTGATACATGGACAGAAAGAAGTCTGTGCGTGTGTGTGTGTGTGCATGCCAAGGAGTTTAAGTGGCTGTTTCTTCTTTTTTGCTATTTTAATACTTTTCTCTGCAGGTTATACTCAACCTTTTGACTTTTACATTGTGCCAGTACTTCTATGCTTAAATGGCCAAGATTGCCTGAGGACAAAATAAGGATGGATGCCGAGTGAAAGCACTAATTCCTTACCTTTTCTTCCTCTTTTCCCATCAGCCCCAGCAAGTCCATTCAGTCCTGGGATGCCATCAGTCCCATTGTGTCCAGGCAGGCCATCTGCACCAGGCAAACCTAGAGTAACACAAAAAAATCTTTACTGTGGACTCAACGAAAGAATAAACATTAAAAAAAGACTTATCAAGAATATGGGTCACTAAACCACAAAGGAGACATACCCTACAGCAGGTTTTAAATTTGGATTAGGAATTGTGGGTTGACTTACCCGGCGGACCTGGAGGGCCTGTAAACGAAAGTTTAGAAATGTTAGAGAATTTTTTAAAAGTAATATTCTGAACATGATCACATGATTCATACGAGTAAAACATACCAGCTATGCAGACTCCCCTGGTGCTGTTGCAAATATCAATCAGCACTTTGATCTGAAGTAAAAGAGGAAATAGAAAAAATATTAATGCAGTAAATTTAGCAGCATACTTTACCTAAAATTACTCTATTAAAAATAAAAACCCTGCACCTTTTAACGTGCCAGTTAAAGATGATCTGTGTAGACTTCAGAAACCCCTTCATGTTAAAAGACACCAGCGGCCATTAAGGAAACTGCAGTTAGCATCGTGTTAATTGTGTGGTGTTCACACTCAGTAGGTATGAGTCAGCATTCTGTGCACAGGCCAGAACATGAGCCTGACATACACATTAAACTGACTGATCATTTTGGTAGATGAGAAATGTTACTACAGTCTGAGTATTAATTGTTTTACATTTGACTCTGAGCTTGGTTATTATAGAGAAAAGAGCAAGAGGAGATTAAGAGCTTGTTGATGCTGACCCTAGTTCATGCAAGGCAGGCATCACCTTTTTAAAGTGCAGGTAGAATAACTCTGACTGCTGCACACTTTTGCTCTGTAGGGAAGTGGAGAAAAAGAAGCACTGAGGCAAGGTGCTCTAAAGGAAGATTAAATGTCGCTTTCTTTGGATGTATGGGGTAAATCTAACTCCAGTCTTTTTATATGATAGTCTCTAGAATAGAACATCCAGTTTCTGTTTTGTAGTTCAAAAACTACTGACTAGTTTTACTCGTCTAGGCTTTGATTGCAGAAGGGTAAAGGGTTCATGTTCAGAGCAAAAGGGGACTGCACTGACTGAAGTGCTAGCTTGAAATCTGATTTGCTGTTGTCTCACAGTTGAATTTGTGGCTCTAACTTCATCCATTATGCATCTTGAAATCCGCCAGCTACACATAACGCCCCCAAACCCTTACCGTTACCCTCTGAGTCATCAGAAGCTAGTTAATGAGTTTCACAGAGTGTTTCCAAAGAAATCAGACTGTTCAATGTTACTGAGAATGTCAGGAATGTTTCCTTTTTAAAGTTACATTAACATTCATTGGCTCAAATTCAGTCATTCACATTGGTTGAAATTCTTTTGTATAGTGCTTTTAAGTCAGTATCTATAGAATAATATTTAAGATATATACATAATTATCTGCGAGGAATATTATTATTATTATTATTATTATTATTTGATATGTAATAATATTTACTTTGTGGCAGTGACTAGAGTAAGTCATATTCAATAAGACGAGCATGATTTGAATGCAGAATCTCAGTATGTTAAATAACTACAGTTTTTCTGTGAAATGTAGCTGAGTAGAAGCTTAAAATGGTACAAAATTAAACTTCAAGTGTGTTTACAAAAAAGTAGTTTGATAAATGGAAATATTCTGTTGGAGTTTGATTAGGACATCTAAACTAAAATTCCTGTAATCATATTACCACAAACAGGATCTGGAGCCTTCGGCGCTGCCAGCTCGTCAGGCTCCATGAGCGTTACGACTTTCAGCCATTAGTCCAGTGAACCATTAGCGACAGCATTATTAAGCAATCACAAAACAAGGAAGCAGGCTGAGCTGCTCTAAATGTCCTGGCTTGCCTTCTCTCTCTCTCTCTCTCTCTCTCTCATTCAAGGATCTAGACTCACCGGGACCATGGAGTATGTCATCATCATCATCATGTCGTCCTGCACCTGCGCCTTGTGGTAGTGCTGGCTGTGCCGCTGCTTGTGCTTCTCGTGCTTCGTCCTCTTGTCGGTTTCCTCTCCGACCTCCTGGCTGGCCTCCTGCTCACTGATCTCCTTTCCCTCCTCCTGGCGAATCTCCTGCAGCTCCTGCTGTAGCTCCTTTTCCTCTTCTTTGCTCCTCTTGTTCCTGGAGTATTGGTACTGATATTGTGGCTGTTCCCCCACGCTCGCCCGCAGCCCTGCTGCTCCTCTGGGCACCTCTTGAAGAAACTCCACCACAGAGCTCTGCTCCACCTCCATCAGCCGTGCCTCTGTCTGCTCCAGCCTGGCACACTGCTGATTCTGCTGGACCAAGAGCACCAGAAGGCCTATAGAGTTCATCAGTGCCACGACACACGTCCCGTACAGCACCATCCGCTGAGGGAGAGTCATGCTGGGTGTGGGAATCCACATTGTCACCACTTCACCTCCTCTCTTCTGGGGGTCAACCACTGACCTCAGCATTCAAAGAGAATGAAAGAACAGTGAAACAGCACAGAGGATGTGTTAGCTCTATGACCTTATGGAACAAGGTGCTCCCAACAAAAATCAAAACATCTAAAATTCAAAGTAATCCAAGAGACAGGAAGACTTTAGCGGAAATTTAAGCTCTCGTTCAGCTTGTTTGAAATCTCTAAATAAAATCTAGTCAGCTTCAGTATCTGAGCTCAACACTGGTGGTCTGTCTGAAGGCAGACTGGTAAATACAGTGGCTGTTCACCAAGTGGAGATGGGGTTATGTATGTGTGTGAGTGTGTGTGTGTGTGTGTGTGTGTGTGTGTGTGTGTGTGTACATGCAAACCAGTGATGTAGGAGTGGGCATTACACAATCTTCTGAGCTTGTCTGGGGAGAAACCCCCGCCTGTTCAGTCACCTGATTTATATTCATCTGAACCCATTCTACTGCACCGCCGTGGGCAGACTGACATCTCTCTCACACACACACATGCACGCGCACATATATGATGAACACACAAGAGGACTCAAACACATTACAAGAAAGCACGAATACACCAGAAAAAAAAACAGCTGTTCACTGGTACATTTACATTATTACACAATTACATTATTATTATTATTGTTGTTGTTGTTGTTGTTGTTGTTAGGCCTATATGGCATTAAAAGAAAATACATTACATCATTACATATTACCACTATAGCTCCACTGAGTTCTCTCCTTTTTCCCACCTCCTGTATCCTTGAATTTCTCCCCCCGGCTCTCGTCCTTGTCACATCCTCACAGCTTCCATTCACCAGGCGCAACAATGGCCCATTTCCACAGCTTTGATTTAGAACTGAAAAATGACATTTAACTGGAAAGGTGACAATTCAGCAGAAAAGAAATTAAGGCATTTGAAGCTTTTCTCCCTGCAAAAGGTAGCTGGTACAGCCTGCTTTGGCTTAAACAAAGATGTGACTACCTTAATAGTGCTTTAATGAGTAAGTTAATTGGCATCTGTGGTGTTTTAGAGCACTGCTCACTTCATGTCGCTGACCTACATGCTCTTGCAGCCGCGTTAAAGCCCTTTTACACAAACACACACACATGGGTTCAGCATAGGAGGAGGTAGAGGAAGAAATCAGCCAAGCAACATAGATTCAAGCCCTGAGCTCACCCTGTAGTGTGGGTCACTGATGGCCAGTGGTTGGACAGCTTGAACTGCTCCAGCCAGACATGTACATATGAGTTTTTATAATAATTTTCTTTTCTTTTCTTTTCTTTTCTTTTCTTTGCATTCCAGATATATATTTTTTTGCAAAGGCTTATCAATTATTTCATACTAAATCTATATTTTGACATTCCCACCTGTAGCCTTTTCTCCTTCCTAAGCTGCAGCTGCTGGGAAAGCAGCTTTATCTCTGTTCTTCCCACAGGTTCATGTTCGAATTCGGACTCCTGCCCAAGGACAGACAGATGGCCAGCCTTCCTGAAGACTTCATCCACCCTCCCACTTCTTCCTGCTCAGAAATTTAAAATTTATTAGGACTACTACAGAAATAAAAGTGAGGGATTACTTGTACTGCAGGTAAGTCCTCTCATAGTGTCAACAGAAAAGAATAAAGTGGAGTTCAGCGTGTAATGTCAAACAGTAAAGGCAACACTTTCTGTTGCATGTAGCTTGTAATGTGCAGCGGCGGAGCTGGTGGGGAAGGCAAGTTCAGCTTCACAGTGTTATCATATCTCACGACCAACTCTCCAGTGCTGCTTTAAATGTGAATCATGTGATAAATTCCCCAAGGTTGCTCGGGCAGCACAAAGCTGAGAGTCTGCTTTCTTTCGCTGCTGGTCAAAATCATCAGTCTCTCCTTCTGTTCTGTTAGTTTGAAAGTGAAACTTCACCCTCTTTAACTTCTGAGGTTTTACACGTGATTAAAAATATATATATGATTTTAGCAGGCTATTTAAATATAACCTCAGAAGAACAACAACACGTGGTATAAATCAGCACACTCTTTTTTTTAAAGCAGTGTTTGAGTTCATTGAGGTTTGAGGACATCTCTCTTTCAGGGAGACTGTTCTAGATGTGCCAGTGATCTTTCAGAGAGAACAGCCTTTCACCTGTGGACAAAACAACTAGCCATACCTTTTCAGTCTATTTCTAATTGTACTGTCTTGAACTTTGATGTTTAAGATGCTAGCTGAGGTTTTCAGTTTTTCTGAGCACTGCACAGTCTGAATTTGCTGGGACGTCCACTCCTGCAATGACTGTGGATGGTGATAAATTATAGGTTGTGTAAATTGTGTGTAACCCTTGTGCAGTATGTAAAGCATTAGAGCTGAAAGAGGGTGTACTTAATTTTTTATGTTTATCTAAATATGTGATGTAATAATATAATCCTACATATAACACATATTCTGACATTTCAAAAACCTTTTCAACAGCTCGTTTCTGAATAACTCCCTAAACATATACTAGTGATAAAGATGCGGTTGACCACAACTCAAAGCCCAGAGACGAGGTTACGCACACTTCTACTTTTTAGGAGAAACAAAGGGGGCTGTCGTCGCTTAATCATGCAGAACAATCTAGGTCTACGCCATCACACAGGGCATCGTTATCGAGGCAGGGGCACAGCACACAGTCAGTCATTTGAAGTGTGCGCATTCTTGGACTGGAGTGTGGGCGGTGAGTTTGCAGGGTTCTTTATGCAGAATGAGCCAAGGAAACAAAGGCAGGCACAAGAGCAGACAGCATGGGTTATGTTGAGGATTTTTAGAATTTATAATGCTCAGCGGAGAACTGAAAGTGGCTAAAAGTCACAGATAATGTCAATATTCACCGAGTTGTTCCATGTTTTTAGTTCACAGACCAGCTTTAATACTGATGACCTTTTTTTTTTTCTCCACTTTGTTTTCTGGCGAGGAAAATTCTTCCACCAGTCTCTCCATTAGCTACAGCTATCCACTCTTTCTTCAAACTGTCTGGGGGCTGGAGATGAACAGATCAGTCTAGCTTTACTGTAGTACATAGAGCATATCATCTTCATTTATTCATCTGATAAACAAATAAACAAATACAGTATGGTATCTGCATTTAACACTGGTATTATGTGTAACTTATTTCCTGGCTTCACTGGATCTGAGAGCAACGCCAAATAAATTAAAACACAGGAAGCCAGGATTAAATGGATAGCATTTTCCTATTTTTTAGACTTTACTGTAATATGATCACATGTGTGAGTACAATATGAATACATAGCAGCTCTGATTAAAACAAATAGCTCTGATTTTGAATGAAAATGTATCACCTAAAATCCAAGTCAGCTTTTGAACATAAATCTAGAATCAATGTAATGAAGAATATAATTCAAATGCAATTACATATGTCAATATTAACATTTAATCCATTCCCTTGTCTCGCTTGTTTAATAAAAACAGATGAAAAATGTGCATTTATTGAAAAGCTGATTTTTAATAGGCAGCTAGAGCAAATAACACTGATGTTCTCAAGTTCTCACAGGCAAAGCAACTTCTTTTAAAGTTTAAAGGAGGTGAAAACCTTCTCATCAACAAAATGCCAAATATGAGCTCATATTTGCCAACATGCAACCGCTGAACTAGGTCCTGTAAACCCAAGGGCACAAGCACAAACCCAATCCCTCAAGGTTGCCACAGTATTGTTTACCTTTTTCCTGCAGTGTTGTGGCTTTTGCATTACCCTGACCTGGCACGTAACCAGCTCAGACCGCCTATAAAAAGGCAGATGTGAGCATTCGGACCCTTCAGGTCTGTGCAGGCTGCTCTACATCATCACCCTTCTCGTGGATCTGATCTCTACTTGTGAACAGGCGATGGGTCCTGTAGGCTTAGACGCCGTGGTGGCAGATCTGTCCGTGACCTCAAATGCCATCGAATCGCATGGAATATCAATGGCAACCAGAACGCTGATACTGCTCGTCTGTCTGCTGTTGGTTGCCTGGAGTCACACGGACAAGAAAATTGCGCCAGGTTGGTTCAGGTTGCTCTAATTAGGAGTTTGTTTGTTTTTACAACAGAATGTTGTGAGAGCTGAAATATATTTTCTGCTTTTTTAATACAACAGGTCCTTCTTTCTGTTTGGGTTTGGGCCCACTTCTGTCATATCTGAGATTTATCTGGACTGGCATAGGCAGAGCCAGCAACTACTACAATAACAAGTATGGAGACATTGTTAGAGTCTGGATCAACGGAGAAGAGACGCTCATACTAAGCAGGTTAGTTGCATTCAATCTGTCAGTGCTGATGCTACCAAACAAGCCAGTCAAGAAGTAAAATGAAAAGCTTCAGTGGATTTTTTGTTATTGTTTTTTTTTTTTTTTTTAAACCAGAGCTTCAGCAGTGCAGCATGTGCTGAAGAACGGAAACTACAATTCACGTTTTGGGAGCATTCAGGGACTCAGCTGCATCGGCATGAACGAGAGAGGCATCATATTCAACAACAACGTAACTCTGTGGAAAAAGATACGCACCTATTTTGCTAAAGGTAAAACTGGAACTCTTTCATGAACTTCAAAACAAAGTCAGCTATTCAAATGTGATTTTTAAACAGCAAATATTTGTCTAAACTAAATCATAAAACCATCTCATGTTGTCAGCTCTGTCAGGCCCAAATTTGCAGCAGACGGTGGATGTTTGCATCTCTTCCACAAAGGCTCACCTGGACCACCTGGACACCCTGGGACTCGTTGATATCCTCGGTTTGATACGCTGCACCGTGGTGGACATCTCTAACAGACTCTTCCTGGGCGTACCTCTCAATGGTGAATAGGATGCATGAATATGTTACTTGCGTTATCATGCAAGCTGTACATAAAGAATTTCTTGTCTCCAGAAGTGGATCAAAAAGATATGGGAACGATTTTAGCATGCTAATATATTTATGTTACCTTGCATCCAGAGAAAGAGCTGCTGCTGAAGATTCTAAAGTATTTTCACACATGGCAGGATGTGCTTATCAAACCTGACATCTACTTCAAGTTCGGCTGGATTCACCACAGGCACAAGACAGCAGCGTGAGTCACTCAGTCTCATACATAAGCCCACCTTTAGTTTCATCTTTTTAAATATGTGTTATCTGTTATCTCACAGCCAGGAGTTACACGATGCCATTAAACATCTTGTAGATCAAAAGAGGAAAAATATGGAGCAGGCAGATAAGCTGGACGACATCAACTTCACGGCAGAGCTCATATTTGCACAAGTCAGTCTACGAAGTATTCTCCTTCTGCAAATATACTTTCATTTAAAGTAAAACCTTTCACTTGTGGTACTTGTGTTTTTTCATTTTCAAGCTGTCTCAGCAGTTCCTCTTTGCATGTGAAATGCTGGATTTCTTTTCCGCCTACCAAGTAAGGTCAGACAGCATATTTGCATTCAACTGTGTTTTCAGAACCACGGCGAGCTGTCTGCTGACGATGTGACGCAGTGCGTGCTGGAGATGGTGATCGCAGCTCCGGACACTCTGTCCCTCAGTCTCTTCTTCATGCTTCTGCTCCTCAAACAAAACCCACACGTGGAGCTGCAGCTGCTACAGGAGATAGACGCTGTTGTGGGTAAGAGGCTGCAGCAGTTAAGAAAAAATGCAATTATAACTGATTTGCTGCACATCAAAGATACATTTTGACACTTGGCACTGTTTCACTCTACACTGACAGCTCTTACTATTACGCTTACACACCCCATTTAAAAGAATAAGTCCAACTATATCACCAAAACCACAAAACCTGGCCACAATAACCTTCATTAACTCAGGAGTATTGCATTTCACTGCATTTGCTCCAGGCTGAAAAACTTGAATTCACAACAGTCTGTTGCTGCTACAGGTGAGAGACAGCTTCAGAACCAGGATCTTCACAAGCTGCAGGTGCTTGAGAGCTTCATCAATGAATCCTTGCGCTTCCACCCAGTGGTGGAATGCACCATGCGTCGAGCCCTGTCTGATGACATCATAGAAGGCTACAGGATACCGAAGGGCACAAACATCATTCTGAACATAGGCCGAATGCACCGCACCGAGTTTTTCCTCAAAGGCAATCAATTTAATCTGGAAAACTTTGAAAAGAATGTGAGTAGTGCTTTCATTGCTTTACTTTTTCTCCTGGTTAGAAAGAGGTGGAACTTGGTTGAAAAAGATGATGTCACACTTATTTGTTCTTGTTTGGCACTTGTTCCAGTTGCACCAGTCAGCAATTAGAAACACGTCAATCAGAATCTTTCAGTCCAGCCCGATGAAGCCACACCCACACAGATCATCTGAGCTTCGTGTTCTTGAAAATACATCTTTCCTTTTACTTTTTTTCTCATCGGTCCTCTTGTTCTGCCTCCAGGTTCCTCGGCGCTACTTTCAGCCGTTCGGTTCAGGCCCTCGCTCGTGCATTGGCAAGCACATCGCCATACTGATGATGAAATCCATTTTGGTGACACTGCTGTCTCAGTACTCTGTTTGTACTCACGAGGGCCCGACCCTGGACTGCCTCACACAAACCAACAACCTTTCCCAGCAGCCTGTAGAGGCTGATCATCTCCACATGAGGTTCTTACCCAGGCAGAGAAGCAGCTGTCAAACCCTCCGAGACCCGAACCTTTAGCTGTACCTGTACTTTTGTATACTTAATTTGTATAATCTTATAACGACACAAAGCTAGCCTTTATATTTTGATATACGCAAAGATTGTAATTGTACTCAAACTGTATGCATGATGTGAAATGTACATTTAAACCTGCTAACACTGAAATAAATGTAGATTATTGTGTCACAAATGTGTGTTGTCGTCTCATCATTTTGTCTGCATGTCATACATATTTAGTTCACAGTTTTTTGTTTTTGTATTTTTTTTATTTGACCCCACATTTTTCTCATTCTCCTTTTTTAAATATCTTACACCTAAATTGAACTAATCACACGATTAATAATTTATTAAATGTGGTATAAATGTGCGTTTGTCATTTAAGAACACAGAAAATGAAAAAGGATTTCAAATTTGTCCTTTTATTACAAAAAAACAAAAGCAAAAGCAAAGGCAAAGTCCAATGGAAGCAAAGGGGAATGTAAATACAAGTTATTACACAGAGAATAAGTAGAAGAAAGCGATGCATTCTAAGTCTACTCCAACTCTGAGAAGTAAGTTCATTTAAATTTTTATTGCACATGAAAAAAAGCGAGAGAAAACCAGGCATTTTCCCAGAGTTCCTCTGCACCCACACACTTTAATTCAAAACAATGACACAACAGCTAACTCCCCTACTGTTCTGTGCAAAAGTCTTCAGCGAGCCTTTATTTCTTTAAATATTATTTCTTCCAAAAAGCCAAATTTTTTGTAATTTTTAAAGTGCTCTTGAGGAATAGTTTTCCAGACCTTCTGAAAGTCTTTGAATGCTTTTCTTTGGACACTTCTTTTTCACTCATTGTTCTCTTTTCTTTTGTGAATCTCTGAAAAATGCAAACGATAACACAGTTTGACAGGCATGAAATAGTATTTTTGCACCAACAAGGTGATTCCCAAAGAGCTATAAGGCAAAGACTTGTCATATTTCAGCACGCTGTGTCAGGCTTGAAAAAAAAAACAACAACTATGTACAGCAGATAAACAGTATCAGGACGTCATGTCGTCACAAACAGTGCCATTTTATAATCCACAGACAACCAATGCAAGTCTGATAACACCAAAGTAACCAGATCTCTTTTGTCTAATTGCAAAACAAGCAAGAGATGATTCACTTACTCCAGTAAACGGTGCATTATGGTGCTTTTCAATAGATCTAACATGTGTGACTTTATGATCTATAAGGCATCGTTAGTCTCGAGATTGTTCTGAGTGGGTGATAAAACTGCCCTTCGACAGCCACAAAAAGAAAAAAAAAGGCATCTCTTGTTGCAATTATGTAACACTAACATTGGTCAGGAGAGGGCGCAGTAACACCTAATACAGTGATTTGATCTTTATCTTCAGCGTCTAGTCTTTTCATTATGTTCAGTTGCTCTGCCTTTGGGCAAAAGTGGCTAATACATTTCATACTGAGATGCTTCAGCTTGTATTGCTTTGCTAGAAGCAATCAACAAACACGCTGAACAATCACTGTTCAATGTTTGAAAGAAAAAGGGCTGAGAAAGAAACTGTGTTCAAACAGGCAGTGTGTGCAGAGTTTCAGCTGCGCAGTGCAGTTTCTGCATGTCAACAGTCAGCTGTGTGTCAGTGATACAAGAGAGTGACACGATCAAAATAAGAGTATCTGTCTCAGCTTGACTGATGCGACCTCTTGGGGCCTTATGGTGCTGATCACAGTGAGATGGGAGGGTATTAAAGGAAGGGTAGCACGCACACAGCTGCTTGGTAGGCTAATCAGTACCTGCAACAAATCATTTCGGCACCTCTGCAAGAAGCAAAGTCACTGTCTGTGTGACTGTGTGTGTGTTTGTTACTGTAGAGAGACTGTGTCTTTCTCTCTGTAATATTGTTTTCAGTGCGTGTGTGTGTGTGTGTGTGTGTGCATCACAGATCACAGGCTGTTCCTTGCAGGTGTTGTGGGATATAGCAAATGAATCATAATAGTCTCATCAACCCCAATCTCATTTCTGCCCTCGATCAGGATGGAAAACATTTTACATGCAGCCCAGACAGATCTTTATGAGATCTTGCAAATTTGCGAGGAAAAAATGTTTCGTCATAATAATCTCCATGACATCTGTGAGCTTAATAACATTAAGAAGAGCTAGAGAGAATTAAGTTATTAAGATGGATGTAAATGAGTGAATACTGACAAACATCAAGCTAAAAATACACTGAAGCTGCTGTTCTTGAGGTTTTTTCACATGCAACCTGCTGCTCATCTGTCAATTTTTTTTCACAGTTCAAAAACCCTTAAGGCGAGCCGTGTTTATCTATCTTAGATTTATGTTAAAAGAGAACAAAGCCTGAACAGACAGATTATCGAGCAGCATGCAAGAATTTAAATTATAATTTAAAATAAAGATCTGTATACATTCAATTTCCAGCAGCTTTTGACAAATGTGTTAACAGCCAGTGTAAAGTAGCCTCAGGGTGTAATGGTGTTTTAATTATCACATCCTCATGCACGGGCCTAGTTGAGTCATTGTACATCACCATCAGCAGGAACTGCAAAAACTTTTTTATAGTACTGATAACTTTTAGAGAAATCCCCCCTCAATTGTTTTTCTTTAAGAAGTTATTAAAATTTTTATTTATAGGGTCTATTTTTTACTTCCCTCTTAAGGGTAGCTAGTCTTTAGAAATGAGAATTAGCTCTTAAAAACTAAACAAAACAATAATTAAAGAAATCAGCTACTCTGTGTGTCGAAGGAAATGCAACGTGACTCTAAGTCATCAAAGTAAAATATCAAAAAACTGCAATAGCATGACCTTTGACATCTGCACCCATCATAGCAGTGGAGCAGCTCACGTAGGGTTACAGGAAAGTAAAAGTCAACAACCAAAGCAGATCTATGTTGTTATGGTTTTCTGGCTACTGTACTGGTCATGCTACAGTCACAGTAGGAAAAACAGTGGTTGGAGACGACGACACGCCCAAAACTAACAGCGTGCTCTGAACATGGGTTCTCGCTGCCTTTGAAATGTTACTTCAAAGGCGGGGACCCGGCCTGTCACCACTCACTGTAAGTTGCTGTCCTCAAAGCAACTGCAAAGAAACAGAGTCAGTCTGCTATAACTTTGCATTTGGATGGGGTCAGGCTGGCAACTATGTGCAATCTGTAATAAAATGGTGATTCACTGTGATAAATCAGGGAAAATCATAAATCTGTTTCCTTTGATCGCAAATCTATTGCTGCGTACATACAAAAACACTGATATTAAACAGAAATTTGCTTACATATAGAGTCCAGCTAGAACCTCGTAGATCTGAAAAAGATCAGAAATAGTGACGGTGTTGCTGCAGGACAGCAATTTTATACAGGAATATAAGCAGAATATGAGCAACCAACAGCTGAGTCAAGTTCTCTATTGCAGAGAGACACACTGTAGACATGTTACACTCATCAGCACACAGATTAACTATGATGTGTTGGCAATCTGTCTGCATTTATAAATTAGATGGCAATTATTTGCAAACCTTCGCCAAACTGTCTGAGAGTAACTGCAGTCAGAGCAGGATTGTTCCACCAGGCAGCTTGTGCAATCCCCTTGTAATAGAAAGTGGTCTTCCAGAGGCCGAACAACTACCACAACTACTTGCTATTGGTCACTGAATGTGAAAAAATTCAGTGCAAACACCAGGGAACCTCTGCTTTTTCCTAGTCACAAAGAGGTTACTCAAGTGTGCTGAGCCATAATGATTCATTCATAAGTTTTTGGTGGCTTTTATTAGCACTAGACACTGTAGTCTATCAAACCTTAGCAGCTCCTAAGGTACTTACTGTAGTATACCAATGGCATAGTCTAAAATCTCCTTTTAAATTCAATGAACCTGAAATCATGATGTCCCCCATCTTGTTGGCTTGCTTATAGTTGTTGCTATTCCAGCTACAGATGGGCTATGTCATGTTACTGACTGTGGAAGTATAATCTGAAAAAAGCACTAAGGGTGGAGCCAGTGAGTCCCCAAAACACTTTGGTTTGACAGGCCAGATGGGACAGAGATACAGAGATATATACTTCATGAATCTGTCTGTGAAGGTTCTCAGTCATCCAGGTCATTGTAGTCAAAGGAGCTTGCAAAGAAAAGCGTCTGGACTTCTTTAAGTAACTTGAAGACGTTTCACCTCTCATCCGAGAAGCTTCTTCAGTTCTAAGGTCAAATGGTGGAGAGTCCCAGATATAAACCTAGTGGGAGTATCCCCCCACAGAGGGACAAAAGGACCCCCTGATGATCCTCTAATCGCCTGAGCCAAGGTGTGAAACTGGGTGTGGGTCCCAATCAGCCAGAGTTTCGGGTGAGTTCATTGTGAAACCTGGCCCCACCTTATCATGCGAATTCCGGAATTCTGGTGGTGAGCAAACTCTTAGCCGATGGTGCTCCTAGAGAGGAATTCAACTGAATAGATTACAGTTCCAAATGAATCATGCATCACTGAAGAGTCATCATCTCCAGACGTTGTCTATTCCAACACCAGACTTCTTAGCAATAACCAGAAATCTACAGCTAATAGCCAGAGATACTTGACTGTGAACCAAAGTGGCAGGCTGATCAAACAAACAAACCAACTCTGCCATCTCTTAAGCAACAGTAAGCCCTGGAAAAAAAAACCTAATGTGTACCATGAGTGTGGTTGCACGGTAACTATTAAGGCAATAATAGGAGAAAGTAATAAGAGAAAATGTGGCCCCAAAGCAGATGCCTGTTATACCACGCATCTGCTATATCAGTTTGTGATGGCTGTGTGTGTGTGTGTGTGTGTGTGTGTGTGTGTGTGTGTGTGTGTGTGTGTGTGTGTGTGTGTGTGTGTGTCCGTATGAGAAATATTTTTCAAGAAGAATTGAAAAATACTTGTGGTTTCAGATTGTGTCAGCATTGTCTGCTTGAAGCACAAAGATGATCCACAGTAATGTGTTTTGAGATTTTACACTTTGTAACTTTTTTGTGATTTCATTTAGGATGAAATCAGAGCACTTAAATGAAAACATGCATATCGCAAATCCACCACACTGGACTGTATTACACTTGAGCTAACTGTAATCTTATGTTCTTTCTCTTTAGGAAGTCCATGTTTCTTCATTTGTGGTTTTCATTTGTCACATGAGGTACATTTTCCATACCCATCCATTTATTTTAATTCTTCCATGACAGGTTTACAGAGGCAGACAGCCAGACAGCTTTAAAATAACTCTGACGCAACAGCCTAGCACCAACTTGAGACTGTCCTGCCTCGAGCTCTGATTGACCATCTGATTGATTACATATTATTTACTGCCAAGAAACGCACACACACACACACACACACACACACACACACACACACACACACACACACACACACACATTATTTCTTGCTAAAATTTTCAAATGCCAGTGGCCATATTGTCTCTCCGTTTCAGTCCCCTGCTGGATTCGTGTTTCATTAAAAGAGAGCCATGGTTGCCATGGAAACATCTACCAGAAAGGGTAAACTGGCAATGTACTCGTGTCTCTACATTGTCAGAATTCTGTCAATATGAACGGTACCTCCTACAGTCAGTTATGACACTGTTTAACATGATGCTCGGAGTAATTTGCCCTCGTGAGTGTTTCTCAGCCTCGCTGGCACTGTGCTCATATGAGCAGTGTATTTCGGGCCTTTTGATAGTCACAGGAAAATTTGTGCAAAAGAGGATATGCAGCGCGACTCTCTTTGAAACAGGAGAGACTCTCTCTCGTCAGACTGGTCTGTCTGAAGAAGCCCAGACTGGGAGGCTTTCTGCCAGTAGAGGCACTGGATCAAAGGCAGACTCTCACTTCATGGCCTTTTCATGGAAGCCCATTTTGCAAAGTCAGCCCATTTGTTTCCCATTGAACATCAGAAGAGAGTGGTGGCACTCATCATTGAGGGAAGCTTTTCACCCTCTTCTTCTTCCTATTATTATTTTTGTATTCACCCCTCCCTTTCCTGCTTACTTTCTAAATAAGCCTGGAGATTTCAGAGTTAGCTCACTCGACAAAACCTAAAGCCCCAGTCAGAGATAAAGGATATCACGACGCTGGTTATCATCTCTCTTTGTTAAATCTGGCTTCAGGCTCAGAAAATGCTAATAGAAAAAGGGGAGTTTCACAGGTCATATGACTCTTCTCCTACACAAAATGATCCCCATGAGTGACGCTTACTTCAGAGATCTTATCAGATGATGATGATGATTAAAATTCAATATCTATATATAAGAACATAAGAAGTGCAACGCTGCAGAAAATCATTAATCTTGGTATTTATCACGCAGAGCAGTAAAACGATCATATTAATTCAAGTTAATGATTTAAAGCTGAATGCGTTCTCTGTTCTGCTGTTTATATGTCTCATTAAAAGTTACTGTCCCACAGCGTAAAGGAGACTTGGAAATATCTTCAGTTTGTTTGCAGAAAAAAGATCACAGTACACGTTCTGTGTTCTGGTGTAAAATATTTGAATCACCATTTATACATTTTTCGCATGACCACAGTGCATTTATGTGGCAATGCAAAACAGTTTGTGCTTCAGGCAGTGGTTTTTAGTAAGGTATGGCTAAACATTTACACATATGAATTTCCCCGGCAGACAATCTATAATGCACTTAAAGGAATTAATCAAAATGCGGTGATCCAGGCAATTTTGAGCGGAAACTCAAAACACAGCCTGCTCCAGAGTAGGTTATGTGTTCAGCAAATTACCATGGTGATTTATCCAGGTAAAAAGAGAGACGGTTTTGTGATACAGGAAACTGACTTTAAAGGCTTTCACACACAAAGCAAGATGCAAAAAAATGATATGAAATTCAAATTTTTCCGGATGCAGACACTTAACGTATGTAAATACTTGACGTATTGCATTTTTGTGCAACATTCATCCCCAAAAAGAAAATTGTAAACAAAATTGTCGACACCAAGCCACGATAAGCTGGTGTTTCCAAACAAGAAGAAAGGGAGGAAACTGAGATTTCACGGTTTGATCCCACAGTTGAAGCTGTATCGCAACTGCTTTCATTCATATTTCAGGATGTCAGTGGGGCAGTTTGAGAGTTGCTAGCAGAGTTGGAAATGCATCTGAGAAGTCAGGAAAATAATTTCAGACCCAGAGCAGTGTCTAGCTCTGTGTCTGGGGTAAAGCAGTGTTATTTTACTATTTACTTTTTGAGCTACAGTGCACTTGTTGCCAAATACATTGGTCTGGTTGGTCAGATCTGTTTGGAACTGAAAAATTGAGCTTAGATTGAAAAAATATTTGTCTGGCAAATTATGCAGTCAGAGTGAATAGCTGAATTAAGAACAGGTGAGTCTGAAAAACATTTTAAAAGCATGAAATATTCACTAAGCCATTCATCTGGCTTTGTAGTACACCTCTGGTACCACTCATCTTTTATGAATCTCTGACCATGCACATAATAGAATTTGTGGTACACTGAAGAAGACAAGTTAAAATGCATAATCAACAACTAATGTCATAACATGTAACAATGCCTGATCAAAATTCACTACTGTAAGCTAGCTTGCTAACATTGGTATTGACCAGTGTTGGCACTGGTGCAAGAAAACTGGAAGGTTGATGATATGAGGGGGCATTTAGCTCATGTCACACTTGTGTTTTATAAAAAGAAATACTGTGATTGTCTTTAGACGACTGTTTTATTTCCCGTTTTCAGCTGTGGAAAAAAAGAGTAAGATTAAGTAGTGGGAGGAAGTCATATCAAAACAAGCCCTGATGCTTTAAGAGAGAGAAAGTGCTGTAGTTTCCACTGCATCATTACCAAAAAAAGAATAAGAAAATAAAATAGAAAAAAAGACTTCTTTTACAGTTAGGTACAGTAGGACATATGATTTTGTGTTTCCACCAAAATGCTCTAGATTCAGGGTACTAACACCACTTTCATGTTCAAGAGGGCCAGTTCAGTGACTTGGATTACCCGAGGCAGTACCTAGCATCTAGTTAGCAGCCTAGCTAGCACCCACAGGTCCCTAAACGTGGCCACAAACTTAACACAGCATAACTTTAAACTTTTAACCTATTTGAATTCTTCCTACCGGGCTGTGAACATGTTAGCTTGGTTGGGTTTAGCTGCACAACGGCAGAATACAGAAATTTCAAAAACATTTTCATTGCCAAGCTTAGCATTTTAGCATTTGTTGAATCTCTGACCATGCACCTAATAGAATTTGTGGTACACTGAAGAAGACAAGTTAAAATGCATAATCAACAACTAATGTTATAACATGTAACAATGCCTGATCAAAATTCACTACTGTAAGCTAGCTTGCTAACATTGGTGTTGACCAGTGTTGGCACTGGTGCAAGAAAACTGGAAGGTTGATGGTATGAGGGGGCATTTAGCTCATGTCACACTTGTGTTTTATAAAAAGAAATACTGTGATTGTCTTTAGACGACTGTTTTATTTCCCGTTTTCAGCTGTGGAAAAAAAGAGTAAGATTAAGTAGTGGGAGGAAGTCATATCAAAACAAGCCCTGATGCTTTAAGAGAGAGAAAGTGCTGTAGTTTCCACTGCATCATTACCAAAAAAAGAATAAGAAAATAAAATAGAAAAAAAGACTTCTTTTACAGTTAGGTACAGTAGGACATATGATTTTGTGTTTCCACCAAAATGCTCTAGATTCAGGGTACTAACACCACTTTCATGTTCAAGAGGGCCAGTTCAGTGACTTGGATTACCCGAGGCAGTACCTAGCATCTAGTTAGCAGCCTAGCTAGCACCCACAGGTCCCTAAACGTGGCCACAAACTTAACACAGCATAACTTTAAACTTTTAACCTATTTGAATTCTTCCTACCGGGCTGTGAACATGTTAGCTTGGTTGGGTTTAGCTGCACAACGGCAGAATACAGAAATTTCAAAAACATTTTCATTGCCAAGCTTAGCATTTTAGCATTTGTTGAATCTCTGACCATGCACCTAATAGAATTTGTGGTACACTGAAGAAGACAAGTTAAAATGCATAATCAACAACTAATGTTATAACATGTAACAATGCCTGATCAAAATTCACTACTGTAAGCTAGCTTGCTAACATTGGTGTTGACCAGTGTTGGCACTGGTGCAAGAAAACTGGAAGGTTGATGGTATGAGGGGGCATTTAACTCATGTCACACTTGTGTTTTATAAAAAGAAATACTGTGACAGAGAGGTGTACATCCTTAGCATCACTGTGTCCATAAAACAAAGGTTGGCATAGCATGCAAAAAGCTAGCCAAAAAAAATACTGAGCTAACCGGACACCAAGCAATGCACAGTCAAAAACATCCTATAATTCCGGTGTTTGTTATCTTAATCTGAATGTCTGCACATATCAGTTTCATACGGAGCCCCGCAGGGGACATGGGAGAAAAAAAATTAGGGAGGAAAAAAAAAAAATTAAGATGGACTTTTGCAAGATCTCAGAAAACAAACTCGGGATCTCGCAAAACTTTTGCGAGATCTCGCAAAACAAACTCGGGATCTCGCAAAACTAACTCGGGATCTCGCAAAACTTTCTCGCGAAAGTTGAATTCCAACAATGGCGGCAGCTACTTAGTTGTAATATTACTCTTTCTGGGTCACAAAATACACTTTTAAGATATTTTGAGGCGTGAATGTAGTTGTGTAAACGTCAGATACCTGCTCGGTTTACAAGACATCACATATTTGCAAAAGTGCTCCGACGTTTTTGGAGATCTGACACCCACTAGCTCGAAGCTAACGGGAGGTCGAGACCTACTACAGCCGGGAGGAACACCGCTTTCCCGGCACATCGTGCCTCGACCTCCCGGTCGGCTTCGAGCTGGCGGCCTCCGAAGAATGCGGCTAAAACTTTTGCGAGATCTCGCAATACTTTTGCGAGATCCCGAGTTTGTTTTGCAAGATCTCGCAAAAGTCCGTCTTAATTTTTTTTTTCTCCCTAATTTTTTTTTTCTCCCATGTCCCCTGCGGGGCTCCGTAGTTTCGGATTTATAAAATGATTCAAATTTACATTTAACATTTACATTTAAAGCATATTTGAAATAGTTTAAAAGCAGCAAAATGGAATAAAAACTGCAGGCTAGAAAACATATTCTCTGATATTCATATTCTATCATCACAAAATTTTTAAAAAGTAGAATTAGCTTGAACTGCTTATTACAGCAGTGTGTTTTTATCAAAACCAAACTGTGTGATTTCATTTTAATTATAGTTGTAAGAGTATGTCAGCTGCCTGTTTGGACAGGAATGGATCCCCAAGGCCGACACATAGCACCAACGCTGCCGTTGCCATCAGCCCTCATTACACTAATAGTGTAAATACAGAAGAATTAAGTTGTATCGCCAAGATTTCAACAATAAAATCTGTATAACTGTAGGGTCTTTACCTTACAATATAAAGCGCCTTTTGCCATTATTGTTGTGATTTGGTGCTATATAAGTAAAACTGAATTAACAAAACCTTGCTTTAAATCTCAGAGCTTTACAGTACAGCTATTCTATTTGTTAAAACTTACCAAAATTACCTCTACTACTTTAAAAATTAGACACTTTTGCACAGTTATTACTAGAAATTTTGGATTAAGGTCTGCTTTTTTCCACACTCACAAGTCACAGGCTGGATAAACTTGCACTGTTTTGTTTCCTACAGGCAACTATAATTTTAGATATATGGATTACTTTGTTAGCTCTGTAAACAAAGTATCTTATTAGAAGGTCCAAAAGCCCATTTAGTTTGTTTTTCCTGAAAATAAATTTGAATACTAACTTAGTAATGACGTGCATTTAAAATCGTTGCTAGAGTGCATTATCTCATATCAGTGGTTCGTTTGTCCTGTCCAAAGAAACTCAGATGAATTTATAGTAGTGTATAGTTATAATACTAAAATACCTAATAACTAGATGGCCCCACATTACCAAGATCAAATGTGTGCCAAAGCTGATGAGGTATTCAACATTCCTGAAGCTTAACCAGTGCACACATGCAAAGTCCAGAGAGACAGACCTGTGCTCCAGACTGATCTTTAATTTTTATGTTTTGGTTTCTTGTAAAAGCCAGTTCACTCCTGTAAGCAAGCAATGATAGTGCAGACTCTCTGCTATGCTTTTCAGTCTCAGGGCATGAGAATTGTATGTTTCTATTCACGCTCACACAGCCTACACAGACACTCTCCATTTCACATCGGGTCAAAGGAGTACATAGCTTCAAAGTAGTTCAGCTTGTTGTTGTTACCGGCATTATGTTTTTTCACTGGAATATTGCACAAGAGAGTTGCAATTGCTCTCACACACACACACACAAATGCAAATGCACACAGGGTCAGAGATAATTGAGCCCTTGGCTTTGGAAAGACAGGCTTAATGCCATCTGGTGCCCAGAGTTCATGCTGAGAAACCGTGAGCTCCACACCTGGGAAACGCTAATGCCTGCAACTGTTGTCGGACCACCAACTGCACACCCACCTGCCTCCACACCAACCGCTTTAACTCATTTCACAAAAATTCATTCAAACACGAGGCCCACATTTTACACATTTAACATCAGTGGTCTGTCGGGTTTAGAGACACTTTGTTATCACGTGTATCTCAGATGAGGATTGTCTTTAGATGACTGTTTTATTTCCCGTTTTCAGCTGTGGAAAAAAAGAGTAAGATTAAGTAGTGGGAGGAAGTCATATCAAAACAAGCCCTGATGCTTTAAGAGAGAGAAAGTGCTGTAGTTTCCACTGCATCATTACCAAAAAAAGAATAAGAAAATAAAATAGAAAAAAAGACTTCTTTTACAGTTAGGTACAGTAGGACATATGATTTTGTGTTTCCACCAAAATGCTCTAGATTCAGGGTACTAACACCACTTTCATGTTCAAGAGGGCCAGTTCAGTGACTTGGATTACCCGAGGCAGTACCTAGCATCTAGTTAGCAGCCTAGCTAGCACCCACAGGTCCCTAAACGTGGCCACAAACTTAACACTGCATAACTTTAAACGTTTAACCTATTTGAATGTTTCCTACCAGCCTGTGAACATGTTATCTCTGTGGTTAAGGTGGACATTGAAATATGGAAATCTACAGGGACTGACGTTTGGTGCCAACCTCCATTGGAAAAACGTCAATTTTCTGTACTTTGTGTTGGCATCCTATTTCAGCTCCACATGTTACAGAGCGGTGTACATCCTGGACAGGTTGCAGTCCATCACAGCAGTGACATTATATCACATGAGGACGGTGAGAGTGAACCAGTACAGAAACAAATCCACTGTCTTAAACACATTTCCAGAGATGATTTGTGGGACACCATGAAACCACAACAGTAGGCCTATGCCACATTCCACTTTGTGGGTTGAAACTGCATAGAGTGCTGACATTTTACTTTTCTTTCAGTTTACTACAGGTTTGAAGCGTCCACCAGCTTTGCAAGCGTACAGCGAATGCTACTTTATAAAGATGGTATAACTATAAACTATTTTCAAGAAAGTTTACTTAAGTTTCTCGATCGAGTTCTTGCCTTTCAGCCTTCCACCGTCTATCTGAAGACAATTATGTGATCTGCTCTTCAAGTGTTATATTGCTGGAATGTTCATGCATTTCAAAGCAGGGAGCACTCTTTAGTGTGTTGCTCAAGGACACACCACATTCAGAACTTCAGAATTAGAGATCAGGAAGTTAAGATGAAAAAAATAAAAAGACAAACAAGGGCAATATGAAAAGGAAGCTGTGAATCCGATTTCTGTCAGAGTGCTTTCAAAAATAACAAGAGCATTGGAAAAAAAAAGCTCTCTGCAGCAAATTGAAAACCAAATAAATTACAGTAAGGAAAGGCGGCAAATAATATTATTCTTTTGATAATGATGGTGAAGTGATTGACACTGAAGTGTGAATCATTGTGGGATCCACAGAAAAATCAGCTTTCCTATTGCACAGAAATGATCCACAACTTTTCACGACTAATCAGTCATTACCTGGTCTGTGACAGTCACAAACCAAAGCCAGTTTAGTTTTGTTGTTGTTTTTTACAACAGCCAGTAACAAGAGGTCATGGGATTTTTACTGCTGGAGATGAATTTCAAGTCGCCGTGAATGAGTCTCTCCCATTGCTCTGCTAAAACACAGGCAGCACTCTTACCCAGAGACAGAGAGAGGGAGGGAGAGAGGAAGAGCGAAAGAGGAAGAGACGGCACTTACAGCATACAGAAAGAGGTAGAGAAAGAGTTTGAGTGGAGAGAGCGTGAAGAGGCTGAGTGTGACAGCACCGAATGAGAGAAGGAAGAGAAGGAGGAGGGACCGAGCGGCAGGGAAAGGGTGGGAGACGCTGAGAGGGGGACGGACTCAGCGAGTGAGGGGAGGGAGCACCAGAGGAGGGGAAAGTAGATGAGAGGGAGAAGTAAAGAGGGAAACTGAGGGAGTCAGGAGAAGAGAGGAGACTAAAAGGAAAGGAGCGCAAAAAAAGGAGGACAGATCAGCAAATAAGCCTAGTAGCATTCCTCTCACAGCTGCAGTGATCCAGGCTGGGAGGGGAACTTTAGCTCACTGGGAGAAATAATAAAAACCAACCAAGAATTTGTGTATATTTTCTCTGAGCTAAGAAACCAGAAGCTACTGTAAAAAAGGAAAGGGAGCAAGAAGAGAGCTTCTGCAGACTCCGAGTGTCCCTGCAGGGAAAGATGGATTCAGATTCTGGAGAGCAGAGTGACGGAGACCTCTCTCCAGGTAAGGCCTCAAGACTCTTACAGGTCACCACAGCACTGGTTTCTGGCATGCCCTGCTAACTAGACTTTAAGCAGACCAATCCAGGAGGTCTACAAGCTCTTTCTTCCTTTGTGTTCCAGTAAATTTTCAGCATTTTCCAGCCTTTCTTTACTCTCAACTAAACACATTTAGTGCGTCTCAATCCTCTCTGAACCATTTCTCTCACGCGCTCAGTCTGTTTCTAGCGATCAACAGCTTGCCTGTAAATCTGAACCCTTCTTTAGTGCACCCAAATGTAAGAATCGAGTACAGTATTTAAAGCTTTCAAAGATGTGTGACAGGCAAGCAGCCGTGAGCTCGAATGCATGTACAGTGATGCTGGTGGCTGGCAGAGGCTCCCTGAGTGCGTGGAGGAAAGCCGGCTCAGTCACCACCAGGAACAGGCAAGCTCCGACACGTGCAGCCAGTTTGTTCATCAACACGTCCAGCTACAGAGCGAGCCGGAGAGACCACAGACTCCCCGGACGCTGAAATCAGCTCCTTTTCCTCATGAAGCTCGCTGCTGTTTGCTGGAAGTTAGAAGAAAAAAAAAAAGATTTATGGTGTCAAAGTACAGGGCAAAGATTTATTGCGCAGATGAGAGTTATACATTAAACACACAGGTAGAGGCACAAATGCTCCTTAAAGTGAACTCGCTTATTGGAGATTTCACAGCATCGCATGCACGTGGGCGACTGATTCTGTGGGAGAAAGGAGGGAGATGAAGCATCCTTGTGGAGATATGTTTGAGTTTAGACAGATTGAAATGTGTCTCCAGGAGGGGTTTCTTTGTTTCACAGCAGTGTCAGAATACAGGAACAGTCAAATAGCAGCGAATAAAAGTAAAACTCACGCTGATGCTTGAACTGACTTTATTGCTCTCCTATCGTGGTTTCCTAAAACTAATACTACTAGTAGATCTGCTTTAGGTGTTGGAGGGTTTTATCATTTAATGTTAGATAACGTTGATGGCGTGGGTGTTTGCAGTTTTATTTGAAGTCACAGAGCTCCGTGTGCCTTAATGATGCTCTGCTGAACTCTGGCCATCTGCCTGTCCATCTGGACCATTGTCTGTCTGTCCTCTCATCCATTTGCAAGTGGAGAGGAACCTCAGTGTGAGGGTTAGAGGACTTTATGCATATAATGAGAAAGTGATGACATATTCATATCATCTGCTGACTTCCATAAAAGTCTTTCATATGAAGCGATGCTTTGTGCGTCACAGTTAAGCCAAACCGTAAAGGAAGAGGCTTTATTTCTGTCACTTTGATGTGAAGTGGTCTACAGTGTTTTCCAGAGACTCCAGGTAAAGCATCCTTCAGCATAACATAACCAGGTCTTTGTTACGTCAGAGTAATAAAATCATATCGATTTATCGACCGGACACCAAAAAAACAAAACGTTGTTGCACATGTTGAATCTTCAGGGTGATGCGAGAGCTATATTTTTCCAAAGTCAAGAGAAAAGAAGAGCCTGACTCACACTCATAATGCATCGTGCTTTGTTGCTGTGCTGCAGTGCCTACTCTACCGTGGAAAAATCTGGTTTGGCTCACTTGATAAGGTCAGTGAAAGCTGAGATAACGTATTTGGGAAAACAGGAGTCTTTTGTAGCTCTGTTGTACACAAACAAAACCCTTTTCCTTGGATATGTCGGTGAGGGATGTGTGATAAATCTACGCTTTACACATACACATGCATATTTTCAGCAGTGTAAATAGCGAGGTATTATGTTTCAGCTGGCCTTGACCTTTCAACCATCTCCTGTGCCCTTGGGCAGTTAATGGTTGAACTTTTTTTTTTCCAAGAGAGTGATGTTCTAAATTTCTGTGCTGCATTAATTTTACCTCAACGTGCCCTTTCCATGAGCAATTAGTGATAGTTTATTTTCTTCAGTGCCTCTCTGGGCTAACCCAAGAGAACTAGCCTGACATGACCTTGGCACAGGTCATGTCAGGATTGTGCATTCAAGTAATATCTGTGTGTGTTTCTAACATGCAAACTCATAAATAAAACCACATAAAGATAATATCATGACTGAACTATGAGTAGCTTTCTAGTAGTTTGAGCCATGGAAACACTGTTGGAAGGTGGCTGCTAGTAAACAGATAGACAGATAAGTTTGTTACTACCCCCAGGAGAGAGCTGTTTGGTCACCTATCTATAAATCAAACTCAAAATAGTGGCCTTGTGATCCCATGTGTTTTGTGTTTTATATTTATGCCAGGAACAAGAAAATAGTGTACAGGAAGGAGAAAGGTGAGGAAAGCCTGCTAGTTAATTTAGGCAGCAGGACTCACCGCAAACAGCACATGGTGAAGGTGTAGCTACCAGGGCTGTGTGTGCCTTTGCACACTGCTTACCCGAAAACGACGCTGCTGCTCCTGCTGCTTGGTGCCACCACAGTCACCGCTGCTGTCAGCATTTTAAAGAAACACCTCCACCTAGGCACCCACCTGTAGGTCCTTAGCTTTCCAAAGGCAGTAAAGCAGAAAACTACTCCAGCTGGAGGGGGGTGTAGCACACGCTACAATATGTAATTGACTGTGGCTGACTTAGATTTGGCTACGTCATTATATATCATCACTCTATGGAAGGTTAGCTGTGAAAAGGTGCTGTTTCTCTTTGTATTAGCTTCTTACACACAATATAATAGCATTCCTCAGCTTTCTTAATGATTCACTTTCCAATGTTGCACATTATCAGATGGGTTAGCCTAAGTTAGCAAAATTTAGAAAGCCTTAAATGATATTTGATATTTTACTTTTAAGTGAAAACATGCTTTAGACCTGCTGCTTAATGCTTTTACCATTCTTCCCAGTGATGGCGCCTCACGTCTTGAGCCTGAATCCCATTTTGTCTCCTTAAAGACTCAGTTTTTCCACCCTGATAAACTTGTATGTTTTTTAACCCGTACGTAGGGCATCCCACCTCAGCTTTTAGGCTCTTTTTTGCCAACTACATCTATAAATCTATGATTTCTGTGGGCTTAAATAATAATCTGTCTCCATGCTTTCTTATGGGAAGCAAGAAGATTTATGCAGCACATTTTTTGCGTTTACTCATAACACACTCCATGTGATAATTTATGGAAATATTTTAAATAAATAGGCTTAAACTTTTTTTTTTCATTAAAAAAGTAAAAGTTTCACACTATTTAAAGTGTTGCAAAAACATTCTCGAAGATTTTCAGGACGCTTACATGAAGCAAATTTAAATAAGTTCTGCTGAGGAAGATATTTTCTAACATGGGAGAGTTAGGACAGAGCTTCATTACAAAAACTAATATTGTGCTTCATTGTGTTTTTCTGGCTTTGCTACAGCGTTCTGCACACAGAGCACACAGAGCTGTGCTGCAACGACTCTGAAAAAAGGCCATAAAAAACCCAGCTCAAACAGAAAGGATCATATTTTCTTACCCATAATCATCCAGTCATGCACTGAGCATGCCTCTGACCATACCAATATCCACAAACTGATTCACCCAGTCATCTTGTCCCTCCTTTCTGTGGTGGAGCGGGGATGACCACACCTAATTATGAGTCAAAGCAAAGCTGACTGTCAGTACACCTGTTCTCCTGTGTATGTTGCACAATAGGTGCAAAATAGAGGCTAGAAATTTCACTAAACTGTAATGCTTCAGGGCTTTCAGACACTCCTGTTTTCCACTTTGAATTATTTTTTTATATATCACTAATACCATAACTCCATCAGCCCTGTATAGATCTATTTCCAGACATTTGTGTTTACCTTCAAATTCACAGGAAAAGCAGACTTGTTGAAAAGGGGAGCTTTTTGGCTGTTGTAACAACAGCTGTGATATCCATAGGGGCGTGAGGGCCGTTTCTGTGCTTCTATTAAAAACACAAAACTGCAGATGTTGTCTGATGACACAACTGAAATGCGATATTGGGCCAGTAGATTATCCCCGCCATTCATTCACATGTTTGCGCATCAACAAACCTGCTTTATTTTTCCTGTTAACCGCCACTATTCCAAGCTTCTACAAACACTTGAGCTATCTCCGACACATCAGAGCAGACCAGATGCACTCGGCAATGAGAGAAAGGCTTCTGCCTCATGATTGCCATGTTGGCAGACTGGCCACATGCTTTGCACATGTGAGCCAGCCCTGGATACACTGCAACACTCCCAAAGATACGCACAGACATACTGAAAAAAAAGCCTGCGCTCTTCTCGCTCATATCCTTGGTCTCCCAGCACGTGCATCCCTAAACTCTGCATTTAATCTGGCCCACAGATGGAGAGTGCTCACTGCACTACACCCAGCCCTCTGTACACACGCGCATACACACAAACACCCACACTCAAGACACCAGGAGCTGGTTCTGGAAAATTGTAACACGAACTGAGAGAAAAAAAAAACACAGGAGCGAAGCCGTAAGTGGAAAAGACGACTCAGGAGAAAATAGTTTTTCCTACAACTGAAGCAAAAGACAAAAAAAAAACCCTTTGGTCACTATCTGTGTGTGAGTGCACTTCCTCTGTATGCACATGCATGCATGCATGCACTGACACAATAATACCGTGGCATTTCACGGTGTTTGTAGGACATTTGGAAAGAGGATTGTCTCCCCACGGCTGAGCCATTACTGAAACACGGAGTCAGACCGCAGAGGCACTCTGACAGACATTCTGGTCAAAGGCCTCATAGACACACATTCATAAGGAGGAGATGGCTGCGGTTTCACAGGAGGGCCATTCGAAGCAAAGCAAACAGTCAGTAGTGGCGCCTGAAGTGAGAGACGATCTCTTTGGGGAGAGCAGTATGCATTAAATGAAGGCTGGACTGGTGTTTGAGAACCACTGAGCCTGTGCAGATGCCGCCTCTGTGAAGGAGCGTGTGTTGGTTTATTTTCTCACTCGCGTTGACCTAAAATCACAATCTCTGATAGAAAGTGTTCTTTACCTTTACTTTGTGGTTACAAGAGTTTTCTACATTAGTGCCAATAGAACATGATGTCTGGGATTTTCTGACAAAAAAACTAACAAAAAAACCCAAAACTTAACATGCAGATGGTAAAAAGCTAAATACACTTTTCCTCTCTCTCCCACTCCAAAAAAAAAAAAAAAAAGATAGAAAACAATGTGGAGTGGGAGGCAATTACACACACAGCTTTTCACACTTAACTCTAGGAGAACTGAACAAACTGTGCTGATTATAGCATTATAGAGTTGTGGTAGGGAAAAGCACCCGCGTTCATCATATTTCATAACAGTTTAACAGTGTGTCATGTTGATCCTGCTTTCAGAAAACCTTTAAAAACTATTTCTAGTGAGATAGGAGACAGCCGCGCAGACAGAAGTAGCCCTGGCAGCTATGTTGTGGGCGTAGACATTTCACGAGCCTTAATGGTAGCTAAAACTTTACTCTGTGTTATCCCTGGAGGCTGGGATTCGAATTAACTCATGGAATGATTCGGTTTAGGCTCGTAATAAGGAGTCGAAAGAAAAATGCAGTCAATAAAAGTCAGAAACATACGAATGTGAGAAAGAGAGGGAGCGTTGTGAGTCTGCGTGAACCACAGTTATTTCCTGGTCATTAGTTAGTGGTGTGTTGGCAGCCAGGACGGCAGAGGCCCTTTGGCTTCACACTAATGCGCGTCGTGCGCAGAGAGGGAGGGCCCGCAAGGTCAAAGCTCAAAGCATATGCAGTTTCATCACTTCAATCAAAGCAGGAGCAATCTGAAAACTTGAAATCCTGATCTTAATATTCTTTTCTTGACTATTTATGACTCTGTAATAGTTTATTATTATTGATGCTTTATTTCATCTGTCCTCTGGCTGTCCTGTCAGTAGAATGTGTGTGAATATTAGATAGAAAGAGCATTAAAAAAAATCCCCCCTGCGAAGGGGTGTTAATGGGTCAATGAGACAAGTTGTGTAAAGTGCTTTGAGTGCTCAGATAGAGTAGAAAAGCGCTACATAAGAACCAGTCCATTTACAAATTGTCAGAGTCAGTGTTCACAGCATGTCGAGCTGGTCATGTTTGAATCTTGGGCTTGCATTCGCTAAAGGTCGCTAATTGAAGTGGACAGCATACGTCACAATTTTCCAAATTACAAACATCCCTGCGAGGTGACAAAATCAGTGAGGTCATCACATTTTACCAGCAAGTACAGGAAAAGCCTGTGAATAGAAGGATACTGGAGGCCTAGCAGAATTATGTAGTGTTTTTGTAATGAAGAGAGAATAACTGGGAAGGGGGGGGCCTAAGCACTGTATAACGGCAGTGACAGACTGAGCTCCTCTGTGAGTGAATCGAAGCTTCTCAGTGCCTCATTTTTATTTTATTTTTTTTACGTGAACTCGAAGTGAGTGAACTAGTAAACAAACCAGGAGGCCAAAGTTCTGGGAAGGGGGGAATTTGGGTGGGCTGTCATGGTCTGGATGATTTTGCATGCGAGTATCTGTGTGTGCGCGCATCTTCTCGAGCACCCGTGTGTCCCTTTGTGAACGATGCCACGGCATGCTGAGACTTGGCCGAGGTCTATGAGAGGAGCGACTCACCCAGGGCCGGAAAACGCTTACTTCCTCGACACTGTAGATGCGCTGAGAAATGGAGAGAGGAGCAGATGAGAAAGACACAAGAGCTTCGTGTGTGTGTGTGTGTGTGTGTGTGTGTGTGTGTGTGTGTGTGTGTGTGTGTGAGACAAAGACACTGCAGCCAGTTCTTAACACAGCTGTACATGGTAGAAGGTGGAAAAGAGAATGAGAGGGGGAGAGGTGTTGTTTCTTTTTTTTGTTTAGCTTTTTTTGGTGTTGTGCGCGGCTATGTCTGACGTTAAGGGATTTTGACAGGAGTTAGGCAGTCAAACTGTGGACATATGATCTCACCTCTTTTTCTTCAACACCCCCGCCTCCTCCATCCTTGCTTCCATCACTCCTCCACACTCCTTTATTTAAGTGACCTGACACATCTGCAGACGGTATAGATTGCTGCGACAGTCTATTTGTTTTGATTTTCTTCTTTCATCCGCAATAATTCAGAGCATTTCTCAAGCAAAGATAGTCAATTTTTCTCTCTTTTTTCGACCATCTTTACCTTAGACTGAAAGGCCTGAAAGGTGCATTCCTCTTTTTCTTGCCCTTTGATTCTGTAAAAGGCATAACTTCTTTATTTTAGACGGAAAATGGGAAACTGGGTAACAGAGAGGCTGAATACATCATACTCCCCTGTATTTTATTAGGCCTCAGCCCCACAGTCTATCATTATAGTTAACGCACAAGCCCGCACACACACATTTGTAGCCAGCTGTCGCTGTCAGATTATTCGGTGCACAGAAGCAAATTTGTCATTTCGTTGCGTAGAAATGTGGAGTCTTTTTCTCCATTCAGTCAACATCATCATAATGAGATTTGTCAGCTGGTGATGGTGGCTGAGTACTTTTCCACAGAGGTTACCAGAAAAGGGAAGTGGAGAGGGGAGACAGCCTGCAGTTCCCATACCCAGCTAGCCAGATACCCAGTTCACTGTGGTCTGGTGCTTTACTGTAGTTAAACAATGGCACAAACATGGAAACCATAGCTGGTGGAGAAATTTGCTTTGCAGCAGAGGAAAGGTCAAATGGTTGCAATCTCACAGGACCCCGCAGTCCACGCTGGGTCCTAACAGGATGTCTTGGATGCCACTTCTGATCCTCAGCGGACCAGGAGCTCCTTTGGTCTTCATAACAAGGAGTGACTGTGATGAAAGCCAAGGGCAGAGTAGAAGGTGGGGGTCAAATAGCTGCTATCTCTCACCCTCCCTCTTTTGGGCCACCCATTTTTTTGGGGGGTTTTTTTGTGACAGGACATCAAGCGGCGCATTAATCAATCAGACATCTTCTGCAAATGCTTCATTTCGCCCAATCTCTTTGGTTCAGCTCTACAGGGACGTGGCCATTAAAACTAAGAGACAGAGAGAGACAAAGAAAGAGATGAAGAATGGAGCATTAAATAAGGCTGCACGGCTGCCAAAGGCAATCTGTTCTTGTGTCCCTCATGAATCAGAGAGCCCTCCTAAGTGCTTTTCCCTGGACCCTTCATCACAGTGGACATTTAAACCAGTCCCAGGATAAACACACTTATAGTCTCAAACTCTTGCAAGCCTCTTCATTACAGCTACATTAACATCAGTCCACCCCCCCCCCCCCCCCCCTCCACCCCCTTTTATTTAGAAATGGCCTTTAAAGCTTTTCCTGGTTGATATTCATCCATTATGCTGTGAGTAACGCTGAGTGAAACCATTTCTGAATAACGCACAGAGGACTCCTAACTTCAGAGGCCAATTAGCTTCTATTTTCCAGCTTCATTAAGAGCGTTTTTATGCCTCGTTTCTTTTTTTTTCATTCCACAATTTCCTTTGACTTAAAACTATTTGATTGCAAAGCCACCAAAGAAAAAGTCTGAGAATGGTTTATTTTTAAGCTCCTCAGAGCACAAAATAATTTGATAATGATCTCACCGATCTTATAGTTTCTGTATGCTCTGAAACAAACTATTGATCCAACCTGCTGTTCAGCCACACTGAAGGAAAAACGTGGTTTTTTTTCTTTTTCTGTAGCTGTACAACTGAATATACAAAATGCTTTGGAGCACACACACTAAAAATATAATAATCATGCACATATGCAGCGTGACGTCAGCTGATTTTTCTTTTCTAACATAAATATATCACAAAGCAGCTGTGATTCAGCGGTTTCTGATTATTGATTATTTTCCTGCAGCACTTGAAATGCGATAAAATGAGATTCCTATTTCATCTCCCCACCCTTCCACACATATATTATATATATATGTTAAGCCTGAGGCAGCAAGATCCCTTCCAATACAGAAGCCAACACAGATCAGTGATACCAGACATGATATTTATTAGGTCAGAATTAGCATGACAAACATTAGCTTGCATGGAGGTGGGTCGGCAAAGAGGCTTGCAGGGGCAGAAGCAACTGTGTGAGCAGGCTAAAGCCAGTTTTTATAAAGTGCACCCCACGTGTTATCTGTTGAGCCATCAGATGAGCTGTTATGAGTCGCTGTACGGGCATACCAGGCTGAGCTTGATTCCATGACCTGCCTCGGCTAATGCTAAATGCTCAGATACTGGCTCACACTCATACGCTGTTATCTGCACTGAGAATATATGCTGATCATCAAGTTGAGTCAAAATCAATCCATCAAAGGAAAGCACATAATAAGTGTGCTGTGGCATCAGACCATATATTTTTACTTTTGTTAATACAGGCTGACTGAATATGTACTTTTTCTTTACACTTAACTGAAAATGCTTATCAGAAATCACACACTGCAGGCTATATTTATTAATATTGCAGGCTCGGTGAAAACAGTCACAGGATCAGTTTGTTTGCTTTCTTAGTCAGTTCTCCAATTTGTGATGTTTCCATCACATGCACTGACCTTTATCTCACTAGTACTCGTGTGTAACCTTTGTGGTGATGCAGTCACTTTTGTGCCTCGTATTATCCATAGCATCCATAAAAAGCGGAGACAGGTAACATCTGCACAAAGCATTAACAAAGAGCAGCTTTTCATTTGTCTTGTTTGTCATATTTTTGCACAATGTTAGCAGTATTAAAAGCCTAAATCCGGACGTATTTTTTGCCATTACGCTCATTAAAGCGTGAGCTGTAACCTACAGCATACCCTTCGGTTTCAGCCACACACACTACATTTATACTTTAAGCTCCATAACCCTACTTTGCACAAATGAAAGTCATTAAAGTATTAAAGCTGAGTTATTTATTAACCATAAACTTCTGAATGCCACTCTACATCCTGAGCAGCTGTTAAAGGCACAGTGACTGACCTCTTTCAGCACCAGACTGCCCTTTGGAAACTGGCTCAGAGTCAGATTTTACATGTCATGAATAATGCACATCATTGTGCTTCACTCCACTGAATCGCACTGTTTTTCTCTCTGTGCAGAAATCATAGCTTTCTCAAGTTTTATCAGATGAGAAACAAACACATACATTGCAACAGACAGAGTGTGCAGGGGCGCTATGTTTGAGTCATCTTCTGAGGAGCGTTGTGGGAGTCCAAAAAACGCCTATGCAGAGACTTTTGCAGGTCCAGGGCGAGTGGAGGAGGAACATGAAATGACAAAAATTGGTTCCCATTCGACAACTCCTTCCTTATGTACAAAGGCATCGTGATGTGTCTTTATGCAGCCGTTATCTACACGGCAGTATATTAGTGCAACAGCGAGTCTGACAAACAGCAGCTCAACAAGTCAGAAGCCTCGAGACTGACAGTGGAAAATAAATATGTCCCGCCTCCAGCTCCTCTGTCGAGGTACCAGCTGGCACAGTCCACCGGCCTCTTGGGCTCGCTTAACATCAACCCTGTAGGCTATTAAAACCCCCTTTAAGATCACTGAATGACCCACTCCTTTGTTTTCCTAAAGCCTTGTAAATGCAGCCAGAGAGAGTCTCACTGCAAATCCTTATTGGGAACCAAAAGCAAACGAAAAGGCCAAGGCAAAAGAAGTGGAAGTCAAGCTGCCACCCTTGTTTACTTCTGCTGCGTGAGGAGCGTTCTCCCTGACATTTTCCTGGTATTGATACATCGTTGGTGCCTTTTTTGTGCTCCGAAATGGCATCGCTGATGGATGGCAGACTTTATTACCGAAGGCTTTCCCCAGATATTTTACAGCAGAAAGAAATGATGTAACTTTTTCCAGTGAAATTCATTTTATTTATGTGCATTTGTCACATAAATAGAAAATAGAAACCATATACAGCTACTATATGTCATATATGTGAATCATCATATATAGCACAGTAATGTGCAATTGGTCTTATAATGTGTCCAGGGAGCATATGAGTCGTTTAGATGTGGTAGCTAGGAATGTGTGTGTCAGTCTCTTTCCATCTAGCTGTAAAGCTATCATCACCCCAGTTAATTAGTGGTCAAAGTTGGTCTGCACATATACATATCCATTCCATTTTTATTTGTTGGCATTCAGAGTGCAGTCTATCAAATTTGGGCTTTTTTCCCCTTCTCAGTATTTTATATATGCTACGTAAACCCATTCTGTAGACAGTTTTTGTGATATTGGTCATAAAAAAATGCATCCACATTTTCATTCATCACATGTATCTTACTCCTGAAATCCAGACACCTTCCTATATCCTTTCTCAGATATTGGTTGATCCGATTGCGTTTGGCACCATATGCCACTGATATTGCTTTGCTATTTGATTAACTTTGAATCTCACTGAACAGGCTTGGTCTTTCCTGCAGGCACATATTTGAAGAGGAAAGTTTGAACACTTAGATTCTGCACAGTAACTCAGTTTCTCTGTGATTCTCATCATCCTTAAAAGGAGGCATCTAAATCCATAAAATACATCATCGTGTCATCCGTGCAAGGGCTAATTCTATGATCCCTGTTCCTTACAGCTACTCCCCTCAGCTCCCCGTCCTGGCAGATAGCTTGGGCCAGTGGTTTGATATAAATAGGACTAACAAAACATTCCCATCTCCTTCCTGTTTGTAACACATATCTCTGATAAGGAGCCACTTACCTTTACCTTTGCAATATGATCCTGATACATTGCTTTGATGCAACATTATATATTCAGTAAAACCAGATGTTTTATATAAAAAGAATCTCAATTAATTCTGACACTGGTCAGTAGCTGTCTTATTAAAAAAAAGTCATATAAAGTAAAATTTGACTTTGTGCAACTCCTGCAGAAGTCCATTTTTATATAACACATGAGGCAAAAGGGTATTTACACTGTACTTCTGTTCTCCTATAAAGAAAATACCTGAAAAGGAAAAATGTCTGGAAAATTATTGCACTTGCAGAGTGCCAAGAATGTCCTGGAAACCACTCATTTCAAAGAGGCATACAATACATAGCTGCTGGTGAATAGAAAATTGGTTGCAGATGGAAAGTCACCGTATACCAGGAGGTTTTTGGTGATGCTGTAAACAGGCAACAAGGAAGCTTTGCAGAGCTAAACTGTGTTTTTGTTTGCTTTGGACCTTTTTTGCATCTCAGAGCTAGGTTGTGTGTCAGTAGTATTTACTGTTTGCAACAGGTGCTATACACACATTTATATAGTGCTTTTCCAGTGTTATTTACATATATATACACACACACACACACACACATACAGGACTTTATTCTATGTTATCTAATTGAAATTCATCTATTTCTCTGAATGTTTTTCATTCCTATTCTTTTGCTTTTTTGTTGTCACATGTTCATCATATGCTGATATCCATCTTCACTGGAAATAATTTGTATGCTCACCTGTGTCTGTTGCATAAACACTAAGTCATGTGCTGTTAGTGTATCAGTGGCTAGCTGGCTTTAAAAAAAAACCCCAAAAAAAACCTGCACCTGTGCTGAGAATGTGACCTGGTTTGTTGTCGTTAGTAACCCCGCACGGGGATGCGCTTATCAAGTATTATGTTTCCTTGTGTGAGCGGGTCTGTGCGCCTGTATCACTCACATTGTGGGTACATTAATGTCACGTTATAGAGCCCTGCCTGCAAGTACTCCGTGCATCAGTTATCGCAGTTTAGACCAAAGACGAAGTTAATGTTGGGGTTAGAAAAATAGTTTAGTAAGGCTAAGACCCCAAGGAAATGATTTTAGGTCATTATAATGTTTTTGGAAGAGGAAATAGAATTATTGTGTGTGTGTGAGTGTGCATGTAGTCACCTGACAGGATCAAGATCCTGAGTATTCAGAAACTCTGAATGTTTCAGACTAATAACACTCTAATGGCTGCACCAAATGACTCATAGCTCTCTGAAAACAGTCCAGACAATATAAAAAAAAGCAAAACTACTAAGACAGCTCCACTTAGGAAGCCTTTATTTAGAACAACCTCTTTCCCTTTAGGTCAGTTACATCTTCGATTATGTCTGTAAACAGGAAGTATTTCTTCAGATTGTCATGAAGCTTTTTTTCCTGGTCAAAGGACAGACACAAAATATACACGTACTGTATCCAGACTCACACAGAGGCGCCTCATATTTGTGTGTTCCACACTTCCGGATGTAAAGTGCCTCCAGTGTTGACTTGGTAAAGGCCAGCCAGCTATTGTCAGTCTTAGTTGCTGGCTCTGCTAATGGCTCATTCTTCTGATTAGTCTGGAACAAGACCAACACAAGCCTTTTCCATCCCCACCGCCTCACAGCTGGGTGTGCTACAGAAAATGTCCAGATTAGCAAATCTTGCATCCAGTGTTGAGCTTTAGCACGTTACACAAATAGAAGCAGCTCACTTTTCATCCAAAGAAAACATATATTTTCTTGGATTGTCAGCATTCAATGAGCAGTGATTCCCTTTAAAGTGGGACAGTTTAAAGAATGCAACAGCTGAAACAAAGTTGACTGCACATTTTTATAAGAATGCACTGTTTGGTATTAACCATCCTTTCACTATTGCTGACTCATTCCTAGTCTGTATAATGTCTGCTTATTATATCCTCACGCTGGAGCAGCATCTCAATCCATCACTCCAGCCTCCTTCATTTAAAAAGCTTCAGGGTCAGTATGGAGAGAAGGACTAACTCATGCTCATTATATATGGACATATCTGTTCACTAGAGCCAGTGGCTCCATTGTGTGGTGGTTTAAACATGTGCTTAACAAGCAAAAGATTGCCCACTTGGTCCTGAGAGGATACACAGATCCCTTAGGGGTTGCACCAGGAAGGCGATCTGTCATAAAAATCTGCAGAATTAAATATTACAGCGCTACCTGCTGCAGTCACCTCTTCCTCGGACTGCCCGAAAGCAGCTAGCTGTTTGCAAGAGCCATGACATTTGCCCTTTTCAGGTTGTGAAACATAAGGCTACAGCTTCACTTCACACAGGGACCGTTAAACTGACAAATAAATATTTTTCCATCTCGGTTGCTTGATGTAAGTGTCTCTGGCTGCAATCAAAATAATTTCGTCCAGATGGATCTTTTTTTTTTTTTTTCACTCCAACACCTTGAGCAGGGCAGGTTTGGCCGGTCTCCATGATCCACAGTGGATGTATATTCTGATGCAGTGCAGCTGAAACTGTTGACTCAGGCCTCGGAAAACACCAGGCGGAACAAAGAGAGACTGTCTAGTCAACAGCCGTGGCCAGAGAGCAGCAAGCACCTTACTAATCCTGATGTTAAAAGTAAACTTCACCAGCTCCCAAAACATGCTTATGTAACCTCTCTGATGGGCTTCTGCGACTGGCCCCGCGTTAGCGGTTTAGCTCCGCTCCCTGTTTGTGTTCAGCAGCAAATTCAGAGCAACCGCTTTGCTTAGTAAAAACTTTTACAGCAGAGAGTGATGCAAAGGAAATAATGAGCAGGTAGGAGAAGAAGTGCCAGTGCTGGAGAAAGTTAGCATGCAGTTTTTTTTCTGGCCATGTCTCCTCTGACAGCTTGCACTATTCCTTAACTTATTCTGACACTGTGGTTCATGCATGTCACTCAGCACAGCCTCTGGGTGACAGGCTGTACGTGTGTGTGTGTGTGTGTGTGTGTGTGTGTGTGTGTGTGTGTGTGTGTGTGTGTGTGTGTGTGTGTGTGTGTGTGTGTGTGTGTGTGTGTGTGTGTGAGAGAAAGAGAGAGAGAGAGAAGGAAAGCTTGGACTTCTCACTGTCTTCTTGTTCACTCCCATAATGATCCACCCTCACTTACTCTCTATGTGCTAAAATCTCCAGTCAGTATCTGAACCACCCACCTCCTTTACCAGCACTCTGACTCACACCTCAAGCGGCCTCATGTCCAGTCTTCTCAGTAATTTCCCCCCGCCCCTTCCACCACACTCCTTCATTTTTGCTTACATTCTTCATCACTGCGGGATGCGCAACCAGACTTGAGACAGGGGTCAAGGCGAGTGAGTCGATAGCCACCTGCTGTTGCTCAAAAAAGAGGCTCCAGCCTGCGTGTTGAGGATTGGCAGGAGAATAATTAGTCTGCTTTTAGCTCTGCAGAGAAAAAAAAGAAAAGAAAAAAGAAAGTGAGAAAGTGTCCAGTCAATTCCAGCTCAATAAATCTTTTGGCATAATCACAGCAGATGTTTTTTTTTATTTTTGTTTGCATCTTTTTTTAAATTTAATTTAGAAATGGAGTCACTCGCACATACTGGTGGGATCCAAATCCAAGTCGCCCGCACCGCCATCGGTCTGACAAGGCCGGCTTTATGGAGCAAGCTGTCACCTTTATCAGTGTGCCAGGGTTTCAGAAATCTATCCAGTTGGGTTTCTGAATATCAGAGGCTCGCTGGAACAAAGAGCTGCTTCAGAGGAACAGGAAATGACTGTGACAAAGAGAGTCTGTTGATGAGAGGCACAGACACAGATCTGCCTAATCACAACCAGTCATATGTATATTATGGTGTGACTATTCAAATATCATGGAAACTATCGTGCAGCTGCTCAAATGTTTGTGTCCATGATACTCAGTTATTTCCTAGGTGGTTTCTTGGAAGTCTTTTAAGTGGGTTGTTTATGAAGTTGTTGGAGTTCTATTGTCGCTTGTCTGTGGCCTCTATGGTAAAGAGAGGGTAGATGGCCATCTTTAATAAATGGAAAATGTAGCAGCCCTTTTTTTTTGACAAGCAAATGTTTAGGAATTTTGCTCTGTACACACAGTGTGGTCCCACCACAAGCAAGGAAAACGACATACAGTACATTTATCAGTAGGAAAAGCTGTGAAACTTGTGAAAGCACAGTGAAAAGTCAAAAAATTAATGTCCTGCTTTACAGGCCCATCCAACTGGTCTGATTGGAGTCCTCGCCTCTTCTGGCCCCCAGGCCTTATGTTTGACACCCCTGCTTTAACACCCATAAAGCAAAGCAGCTGTGATTTTTATGATAAGTGATTTTTTTTAGGCTTTACTCTCACCACACTCCTCTTTAGTTATTGTTTCAATATTGTAGTCCATCTTAGGTTAAAAGCTTAGGTAAACCTGCTGTTAGCTGTGCAGCACCAAACAGCAGGCAAACATACTGGAAAGCAACGTGGAGCATTTAGCTGCTAACAAGCCATGTGTTTCCCCGAGCAAATGGTAGGAAGCAAACGGCAATATTAAATTTGCTAAATTGCCAGAAACCAATCTTGACGTTGTCCCACAAACAACTGTTAGTTTACCAGCACCTCCATACTGTCAGGTTTATGTGGGGATAATTCATCAAAGCTATGTTCACAGCTTATTTATGCCACGCCAAACTGGACAAAAAAAGAAAAGAAAAGAAAATCGGGACATATCAATCCATCATGAAATATTGCACGCTTCCAAAATCTGAAAGAGTAGGATATATGCCATGCGACTCACTTCCTCGGAGACCACAAGTGAAACGAGTGTTTTCATAGTAATTACAGTCAGGATGACACACTTATCCCTGTTCCCAGTAAAAATCTGCCTTCGTGCTGAACTGAACTCATAGAAATACCAGAAATATTGACACCTCGTGATTTAAATAGCACTGGGAACTTCTGTGTCCTCATGCTCACCCACCACACGTTTGTCAAATGCACAATAGGTCTCGCCCCCGCTCTTCTGAGGCTCTACAAAGAAGAGGTGAAAAGAGACATCAGATTTATTTTTTTTTAATGCGATGGGGGAAAGGACTGTAGACAAAGACATCTGCTGTTAAATGTCATGGTGGGCTAATTATATATACATGAAATGTCATTTAGCTGCAGACCAACACAGGAAATGTCACTTCTGTACATTCACATGAAATGCCACTGATTAGGTTTTCCCAATTGTTGCCCACCCCACCCCCACTTCCCCCAAATTCAAACACCTCCTTTGTATTGAAATAACAAACAACCGGATGATGTGACAATGCTGTGAATTCTAAACAGTCACATACAGGAGCTGTGTGCTTAAATAAAATTATAATGACAACTAAGCAGGTGTTCCTCTTCGAATATGGGCTCATCTGTTGCTCTGCGCTAAGCCCACTGGGCAATGGCACACTCATCCTCACTTTTTTTACCCTCTCTCTCCCACTCTGGACGTAGATGTGGAGGAGGGAGCGGTTGACAACGTGCCCAGGGAACAGGGGGTGGGGTGGGGGGTAGTGAAGCCTCTTTGCTTGGCTTTAATCATAATAGGAGTTATCTGGTGTGTAATTTGAAGCTGGGTGGCACCTAAATAAAACCCCTTTCCATCCTCCCACTCCTCACATTCACACACAGACACGTGTTTGGCTGCTCGCATTGCTTCATGAGGACACAAGGAGCCTTTGATGTTCGCTCTGAGATAAACTGTGGCTGCAACAGGACGCAGACTAACAAATGTGATCAATCTGGACTTGTAAAAGGAAAGTGTGTGAAAAGGAATCTTATCTATCTTCAGCTGTTTGAAGTTTTCCAGGGAAGACAGTCATTCCTCCCATAGCCAGCTCGCTAAACCACTGCCAGCTCCAGGAAAGCCACCGCCCTGCTGCAGAATGTAGATGCATCTCAATTTATCCCTCGTTCACTTCTTCAGACTGTCGTCTGTACCTTTTTTTTTTGCCCATGACACAAAATACAATCTTGTTTATAAAAAAAAAACAGAGTCGTATATCTGAATAGACTGATTTATTCGACTTGACCTTTCATCCCAAGAGGAACTTTCAGCATTGCCATGTCATCATATCTACTCACATAAAACTGTTACCAGTTTTCTTGTAACAAAAAAAGGAAAAATAAAACCTACGAAATTTCTGCAGTGTCATGTCATGAAACGAGCAACTTGCAAAAGCCCGCTCGTCCAGATGGATTTCAGCTGTTATGTACATGTAAACATGTAAGAGTGTGTAAACAATGACTAATGTGTGCATCATTTATTTATTTTATTTCTCTTTCATCTCCCACCTTCCCACCTGGTCATGGCAGATGACCGCCCCTCCCTTAGCCTAGTTCTCCTGGAGGTTTCTTCCTGTCAAAAGGGAGTTTTTCCTTCCCACTGTCGCACACTGCATCTTCATAAGAGGTCTTTTGATTTTCAGAATATTGATGTTGATGTGTTAAGGAATAAACATATATTCTTAGTGCTTATTTGCTGATTATATTGTTTTATGTATTTTAATAAGAGAGGGCCAACTTTGAGTGTAAACTAGGCTGACAGGAAACTGCATTTGCAGAGCATATGAGGTACAGACAGAAAGTGAAACTAAGCAGAGTGTTCGAAACTTAGAGTGTGTGACGTGCTACAGAAGTATATAAACAACCATGCGGCTATTGCTGCTTTCAGACCTGAGCTTGTGTGTTCGTGTAAAATAAAGATAATTTTTTGAGTTAGACCACTTTGAGCCTTGAGTTTTTCTTGGCCGCCAAAAGAATACAAAGAACTGAATTTAATAGCTGTTATCCTATATTCTAAAGAGCTTTGAGTCGACTCTTGTTGTGATTTTGCGCAACAAATATTTCTCACCTCTGAAAGGTGCAGCACACATTAAAGTTTTTAACTCATTTGTAAACCTTCTTATTTTGGATTGGTCATCACGAAGTGCAATATATGCTGCAGATTAAACTCACATGTCTTTTCTTTTCTTCTCCTTTTCGTTTCTCTTCCTTCAGGGCAGGAGAGCTTCAACTCCCGTTCCCTGGCTCTGCAGGCCCAGAAGAAGATCCTGAGTAAGATGGCCACCATGGTGGTGGCTAACATGCTGACGGATGATACCAGCAGTGAGATCTTGGACGAGCTCTACAAGGCGAGTCGGGAGTTCACCAAGAGCAAGAAGGAGGCCCACAAGATCATCAAGGACGTCATCAAGATTGCTCTGAAGATTGGCATCTTATACCGTAACCACCAGTTCAGCCCAGATGAGCTGGACACAGTGGAGCGCTTCAAGAAGAAGATGAACCAGGCAGCCATGACGGCGGTGTCGTTCTATGAGGTGGAGTACACCTTTGACCGGAATATTCTGTCAGAGCTTCTGCTAGAGTGCAGGGACCTGCTTCACGCCTTGGTCGAGCAGCACCTGACCGCACGTTCACATGCCCGCATCGATCACGTTTTCAACCATTTTGCCCACGGGGAGTTCCTGGCCGAGCTGTACGGAGACGGAGAGGAGTACAGACTCTCTCTGAGGAAGATCTGCAATGGCATCAACAAACTGCTGGACGAAGGAACGCTTTAACCTCTTGCACTTGACCCCTTTCACCTCAAGCTCTTTCTCCCTTTGCTCCTTTGTATGTCCTTTTCACTTGACTGCCACATCCTCTTATTGCTCTCGTCTTCCTGTTTCTTCCACATTGATTTCCACGGAGGTTGTTGTAACATCCTGCTGTTATGATTCAATGAGGGATTTTTTTTTTGGACTGTCTTTACACTCAGTGGAATCCTTTCTGCACGCTAAGACAGCCTGTTTCACATTGTATGCATTTTACATCCTCTTTGTGTGCAAAAGTGTACTGTACCAATGGCCAAAAAAAAACTTGCAGTAGGTATATTTGGATATGGAAGATAATCAGTTGTAGTAATCAGTCTTTCTATGTGTGGTTGCATGTGTGCGTGTATGAGAGGATGGCTGCGTGTGCTTGTATGGGATCCGCTTGAATAACGTTGTGTAGTGTTTGTACATAAGACCAATAATGACCTGGTATGTATTATGTATCTGTGTCAATCTTCTCAACAAGGGTGTAACACGTGTTCTTTATTAAAGATTTCTTTAAATCATTATTTTGCATTTTTTTCCTGACAACAAAAGCTCCACATGGGCTGGGAAAGCTTTTAGGAAACAAGAGTTTGTTCCTTCGTGTTGGCAGTCATAACGCTAATTTTCTCCCGTGACTCATGTTGTAGTCAACTGAAAAAGGAAAACAATGATTTGCTTAATTGCTAACCAGTTACTCTCTTTTAAACTAGAATAGGTCTTTTAAGGGGAAGTATATGGGGGGACTTTCTTGTCCATTTGACCCAGATGCATGCCAGACATAAATCTGCACATGTTTTGAAATGTCCAGAGAATTCAGTGATTTGTTATTTCTGGTTCATTAGATGCCCTCTGCCTCTGTTCTGCTCCCCAGGCCAGGAAAACATATTACTGGTGGTTTGGTGTGACTCCAGCAGCGTAACTCTGGCAGCCAGTAGAGAAGAAGTCCAGTTTTATGTCTGTGTTCTCTTACAGAAAACACAGAACAAGAAGACCACCCACCCAATGTTCACCCGTTTGCACTCACTCTCAGTCAGATCCAGACGTCGAAATACTCATGCAGCTATTGTTACTGGATACTTAATTTCATGTCATTCACCATAAACTTCCATTACATCTATAAATCTTTGTTCTTCTAATTCCCGACCATTGCACAAAACCTCCAGCTGTTTCCAGATTCTTAAATCAAACAGTCTGGATATGAGACCGGGAAAAAAAAGTGGACGCATAATTTATAATGTTGACTAGTTTGAATTAAAGAACTGCTACAGGAAAAAAAAGACCGCACACACGTACGCGCACGTGCGCCTCTCCTCTACTTTTTTGTGGATTTCCTTCCATTGGCCATAGAGGCCGATTTATAATAATCAGTCATCTCATGTAACTCTCTGTTACTGATTTTCGTTTTAATTCTCAAAATATCTAACTTGTCCTTTAACCTAATTCAAACTTTATCTTAAACTTTATGTAGATCCTGTGGTCAAGACGGACCCGGCTGTAACTGGGTCAGTCTTGACTTTCGACTGACTTTCGGCCTCTTGTGTGGGTCAAGCTTTAAAACATTGAATCTGACATTTCCCAGAATGCCACCAAAATGGTCTTTTCTTTGAACCCGAACCGCCTCCAATGAATTCATATAAACATCTAGGAAAAATGAAGTTTGTAATGCAGTCCCCAAACCCAGGGCAAAAAAAAAAAACCCTTGTAAAGTCATTTCTCAGACTTTGATAAAAACCTTCCAGAACCACAGACATACTACTAACTGCCTCAGAAGAGCACTTGTGTTAAATTATCTAATATGCAGAAGAACAGTAAATGTAAGCAAAACCTCAAAACTAATGAGATATTCTCTCGTTAGAAGGTTAGAAGTTCAAGAAGGACACACATACACAAAACAGAGGAGAAAACACAGAAAGCTCGGTGATGTAAAACGCCCTGCGGCTTAATGAACTTCCTGAGCGCCGTCTTCAAAGGATCAGAGGGTGAAGAAGAAGTCAGCAGCATTATATCTTGTCAGCTGGTTATAAAGAGACCCCACAGCTGATAATTCCACTGGAAATTCACATTTTCGATCTCCACTGAAAAACATATGACCCTTCAAAATGTTTATGAGGAACACATACAGCACATGCAGTGACATTTCACCCACAATTACCTTCCATTAGCAGAGATTGCTTCAGGTTTTCGGTGCCTTTTTCTGTCCGCTCTTGTCGGTCCTCCCCAGCACTCCTGTGGATGGAAGGAAAGCGTAGACCTCTAGTGGTGAAATAACTTCTTACACATGTTAGTACTTTTGCTAAATGCGAGGGCTGCCAGTTACAAAAAGCAGTGCAGCTAATCATCTGTCAAAGCTTTTACTCAAATGGGACAAAGAAATCCCTATTTACACATGTCACAGATGGGAAAGGGAATTAAAAAATTATATTTGAGACATGCAACCAGTTGTTTGTCCCACATAACCACAGGGAGGGGGTTCTCTTAAAAATAAAAAAAAGAAAGAAAGAAAGGAAGAAAGAAAGAAAAGATAAATGAAGTGTTTCCCTGACAGTCTGTCTGAAGGAGGCTGTAAATAGGTGACATATCAAAAGCAGTGCCTCCGTGGATTGGATTGAGCTGAACTGACTTTGAAGTCTCAACAGTTTCCCCCTGAGTCTTACATGAGCAGAGACTTCATGTCTTTCCATCTATTTTGTTCTCCAGAGAATGCCTCTGTTCAGGCCCTCACAAAAGAGAGTCAGATGGCATTTGCAAACAGAGGAAAAAGACAAATAAATACCAGGTCAGCTTGCTCCTCAGAACCTCTTCTCCCCAAACACAGGCTCAAACAACGATGTCAGATCCGGCCTCTAGGCACAAACGTGCAACGCCAACTACTGGCTTTCTTAGAAATGCATTAATAAACAGCGCGTTGAACGTACTCAAGAGGAATCTTTGATTCAAACCACAGACGGTTTAAAGGATGAATATTGCATGGGCTAAGGCCTTTTGAGGCCCTGATAAACTGCGTCACGTGATTTTACTTCTGTCAGAGTAGTTGGCTCAAGGATGCATTAGCAGCTAAACATTTGTGCCTGTAGTCCCAAGGCGAGGAGACGAAATTCTCAGAAAACTCTTTGAATTACGATGTTTTCTGAGAATTTCCCCACAGTGTTGAGAAATATAACAGTTATTTAAAACACATAGCTCATAACAACAAAAGGTGGGAAAACTATCAGGAGCAGAGAAGAGAACTAATAAGACCTTCACTCTTATAATGGTTTTGATGAATTTCTGCAGAGAGGCTCTCACATCTCCCTCACCCAGTGCAATAACACTGCAACGCTAAAAATGGAAGCGATCGCAGCAGTAAGATATTTGGCAATCGGAAAAATATCCTGTGGACTTTCTCATGAGCGGAGTGATTACACAACCAAATACATACCCTTTAACAGTCTCACATTGTCACGCACTTCACTCTACTTCCGCTGGAAGTGCACGCCTTGCACGCTTATAAAAAGAGGTATGTCATGCACCCAGGTCAGAGATGTGATATTTGTTTTTGTTTTGGGTCATTTTTACTTTGAACCTGTGTCTATTATTTCATGTTCTGTTTGGTTTTCAGTGTGTTTATTGTTTTCCATTTGATTTTCATGTTCCTTACTATCTTGAGACGTCAGTTCTTTATTTCAGTTCCTGTTTGTTTCCGTTAGTTTTCTGGTTGGTGTTTGTTTTTTCCTGACCTTCTGTCCATGTCTTTCTGTGTCAAGGTTATGTATGTTAGGGTCTTGCCTCTAGTAGGAGCTTTGCTAGTTTTGCTAGTTTTAACTTTCTCTGCCTTGCTGTCCTTGTGATTAGTTTAAGCTGTTTCTTGTTAATCAGGGGTTTCCAGTTTTCTTACCTTTGTCACTATGTGTGTTAACCTCCCCCTAGTGTGTTCTCTGTTTCTCTTGAAGTGTTTGAATTTATTGTTTGTGTTGTTGTTTTGGACTTTGGAATATTAACTAATAAAAAGTCAGCCTATCAGTGAGTCTTGCACTTGACTCCTGCAACTTGCTACACCCTGTGACGGTGAATTCAGCAAACTTCCTCAGCATAGCTGGTGTGACTTGAATGCAGAACTATTTTCCACATTGATATCAAAGTACTACGTTTTTGAAGTATAGGACAAGACAGTAGGAGTGCCATGTGCTTTGAAGGACCACCGCACAAGATTAATGCTCCATCAGCCAGTCACAAATGTTAGGGAGAAATCCTCAGTTGTGTTCTTCAGCATAATTGGATGTTTCAGCCTTTTGGCCCATTACATGCTGATTAGACCTTGGTTTGTATCCCTGAAATCTCAGGATCCTGCTGGGGTCTTTACTCCTCATCCACATCAGTGATCTACAGCACCCACCAGACACCAGAGATTTCCCCAGTTAGTTGTGCCTCCAGGTAAACCTGCCATGAGGGAGGCTCATGTTGGAGGCAGTGAGGATGTCTCTAAGTGTAGCTGGGGTTGAACACAAGGAGCATGCGAAGCTACCAACATTACAACTGCACAGTAAAAAAAATGTAATCATAATCAATAGCATGTAAATAGATAACTGTGTTGGTAACCCCGAGCTTTCCTTTTTTAACCAAACAGCTGAAAGAATGAATGTGTCACAGGAGTTTCAGACCCTTTCTAGTTCAACGTTTCTCTGAGAATCACTTGTAAGTGAGGACTTCTTACTAGATTTATATTTAGGCTGTTTAAAAAACTCCCCGTGATTTTCCTCAGAATGTTTGTGAGCCGTGGTGGACTCGATCCACAGGACCCAAGAAGAAAGACACCCCAACTCTGTCACATTAGCGTTCATACATTTTAACCATTGTTTGTGGGTCCAAGATGTTGAGTGCAGTCCTGAATTGGGGGTAGCCCACATTGGAACTCACCTTAAACTTCTTTGCTATTTTAAATATTTATTAGACAGCAATATTTGGATCATAAAGTTATACTCCAAATTTAAAAACAAGGAAAATATTTCATTTTTAAACACTGACTTAAAAAATTGCATGATTTTAGGACTTTGCTACAGGTAATTCAGCAGAGGTTAGTTACTGGTTAGTTGAGATTAGTCACTGATCACAGTTTATAAGACCTGTAAGGCTTTCAGTGAATGACAAAACCATACTTTATATTGTGAAAAGCTCATTTCAGGTTCATATGTTTCATAGCTCTGTTTAGCATGAATGGCAAAAAATAACATGAGTTGTGTTTTATTCAACAAACACACAATGGCAGCATATTCACTATACATCACTGAAGTAATGCAGTAAAAAGCTTTTGTATATACTTTTTATAATCATATGCGTTGTTCAAAACCTGAATCAGAATAAATGGTAAATGTCCTGTATTTAAGTCCATAGGGACTTTTTACTTAGTCCCTATGGACCCCAAAGCGCTTTACACTACATTCAGTCATCCACCCATTCACACACACATTCACACACTGGTGATGGCAGCTACATTGTAGCCACAGCTGCCCTGGGGCGCACTGAAAGAGGATGCTTACAGCTGCTCCAAGAACATAAGATAGCAGAGAGTAATAAAATGTTCAACTATACTTGCATTGAGTCATCTTTACCAGTTGTACTGCAATTGTACATTTGGAGCTGAGTCAAGTACAGTTTCATTTTTTCCTTCTCTTCTTGGAATAATACGTCAGAAATATGGACGTAGATATTTTTCCTACTAAATATTTTCCATAAATGGTTGAAAATATTTTGCATCACAAAATAAAATTTCTAATAAAAGTATTCAATCACTTTCTGTTTTGTCACAAAATCCCAATCAGTTTTTTTCCCACATACAATTCACTTGTGCTTGTTGTATTTAAGCTTCTCCAACACAATTTGCATATTTTCACAGGTTTCTTTTAATTGGACAGAATGACCAGCTGGCACAGACTGACACTGTAATTTAAGGCTGGCTTTTGACCTGTCAGCCTCCACTCATCTGCATCATGCTCACAACTCACCGACCACAAAAGAACCTCAGCTATAGACAGAGACATTGTCCATTTCAAATAATGGAATTAGATCTTTCTAACGATGCCTCTAAAAACAAACTTCAAAGTCTTCATTACTAGATCGATGGAGACAAAAGATCTTCAGATCTTCGGGTCTCAGAGCTGATGGCAAGTTAGTAGAATTGGCAGTCATCAATGTGATTCTGGTGTCTCACTACCAAAATAAGCAGAGTATACCTTCTTTTTTTTTTTTTTAATAAAATCTGTCACTGTCCCTGTTTTTTGTGAAGCATCCACAAATACAGCAGAAAACATCTGGATCATGTGTACAATTGTCTTTTGTTCAAAAACGTGCAAAATGAATAGTATTTCTGAATCAGTAACGAGTGCTGGGTTTCAGAATAGTTATGGGTTATGGGATTAAGGACGGTGGGTGTAATTAGAGCTACCACACACAAGGTGTCACTAGTGTACTACTTTTTTTGTCCATGCCAATTAACAGATAAAAAGAGAAAAGGTTTGTTGGGGTAAATCAAATATGGGGGATTGTAGAAAAAATTCACAAAGAAATAGCTGTTGTTACTTTCTTTTGCAGTTATGAGCAACATAAAGTGATTGTTGTACATCCTCAATCTCTTCTTTTCATTGCTTAGATGATTAAATCATATCATATTGACTGGGGGGGTCTGTTAGAGTGTAGCATACTGTATAATCTGGTGTTGGCAGCGCTCCTGTTCAGAGACTGCTGAGGCAGCCAGAGGACAGGAAGTGCAGTCGTCCCACAGCAGGTGGCAAACATCCTATTTTGTACCGCAATGAGCACCGTGATGTAGCAGGGTCAGTGCTACAGCTTTAAAGCATCTGCGCTGTGATGAATAAAAGTGATAAGGAAAACTAATAAGATGCCCTCAAATAGAAGACAGAGAACTAGAACTCACATTAAACTGCGATACAGTATAACAGCTGTGCTGCACAGGTTAACGGAGCACATCTTTGTTAGTCTCTGTAACTCTGTTTTTTCACCCAGCCCATACAATTCTATTCAGAAGTCTTGAGACACTCCTCAGTTTTTCATTATTTGCTTTTGTCAAGTGGTTAATATAGCAATAGTTCTGTGGGCTTTCTAAAGGTCGTTCAAAGTTCTTCTTTGGACATTGGTTGCTTTGTTACTCATTTTCAGTCTGGTCCTTGTACCTGATCATTTTTAGTTTGGTTCCTTGGACTATTGGCTGAAAACTTGGCATTTCTCAATATAGTGTGCAGTGTGTCCTTGAACATTTTCAGTAAATTGGACAAGTGGAGGACAGAAGAGGAAGCAGCACACCGACATTTACAGTAAACAGTACCTGAAAGTCATGTCTTTAAGAGGAAAAGAAAGACCTGAAAAATACCCGAGAGATGCTTCATTTGATTCATCTACTATTTGCTGAAGCCTTGTCACAAATGATCTCTGTGGAAGGACAACAGGGAACAGATTCTTTTTTAACAATGATCCCAAACAAAGTGTCAATGCAGTAAAAGCATATCTTGATAAAAACACACAGTCACGAATTGGCCTCCCCAGAGCTCAGACCTCAACATACAGTGTGGGATCATCCTGACAGATAACAGAACAAAAGGTACACACATCCAAAGAAGAGCTTTGAATGTCCTTCAAGTAGCCTGGAGAACAATTCCTGAAGACTGCTTGAAGACATGGCAAATAAACTTGTCTAAGAGAGTTCACAGTGTGTTGAAGAAAAAAGGTGGTCAAATGCTGACTTTTAAGCTTTTTTGAAGACTTGTACAAACTCTCAAATGCTGTAGTTCAATGTATGATTACATGTTTTAATAAACTATGACACATATTACCTATTTTCCAAGAAAATTATAAAAACATATGTCTTTGCACAGTACAGTGCATACTGTTAAAAATTATTCCTCTCAGTTTAAGCCTAAGAAAATTAAATATTTTATGAACACAAACTAGATATTATGTTTACCTTTTGATAATGTTGGCAATAAATGAACACCTGCTTTTCCCAACAAACCAGTATGTGAGAGGGAAAAAAAGAATATTGACCTATACCACATCATGTTGTATTTTTTTATATATAATTCAACGAAAAGCAAACAATTTTAACAAGAGACAAACACATAAACCAGTAGCACCACGTATTAACAAGGAAGAGATCTCATAGGTTCCCTCCTAATGTCCTGTGAGGGGAGAAAGGCAGCTGTTTGCCAACCTAAAGAATAATATTGAAGCTTGTCAAACCAACAAACATGAATGATGTGACATGAAGAAGAATTGTCCAATTATTGACCGGGATGCACTTTAAGCTAAAGCCGGAGGATTAGCAGTGACAGGCCACATCATCCAGCTCATATGCTCCTAATGACTGTCTGGTTGCATCCACAGCCCGCTGCTTTCACACTGTGACATGTGAAATATGAGTGCGCTGCAGACCGACAGCTTTCAGGATGGCATCTGATTTTTGGATGAACCATTTGAACTATTAAGTGCAAAACGAATGAAGTTTATCTCCTGCACTCATTTTTTTTCGCAAGAACTTTAGAATCCAAGTATTTCATTTTGTTATACCACTTCAAACCACCTGCTGGTTCCTTCATGAAACAAGCCTAAATCTAATTAGCGGCCAAAGGACAGCGGTCATAAAACGAGCCTGATGTGCGTGTGCACCCTTTGTTTATGTGCTCAAATGCTGTTTTAATAGCGGTTGCTATTGACAAGAAGATCTACAACCATGACGCAGGTTGTGGATGACGCACGGAGTGGGCGGGGTCACCCCCCACTGCTCATGTGCTGCAAAAAAATCATACTCAGCTTTACGGCTTTGCTTCGTCTTCTCTTCAGTTTTATGTGTTATCAATTAATTATCTGATCCTACATAAATATTCTTTACTTTCAGCGCAGTCTCGCGTGTTTTAGATGATTTTTTCCCCACTAAAAGTGGTTGATGATCATAAACGCATCAAATATCCACACAGCAGAATCTTAACCTGTTCTCACGTTTTGCAGCAGTGTGTGTGAAACTATCGCCCTTGCTTCCACGCATTATTAATGGAGAACTTATAAGATATGTAGGTGGACTTCACGTGCACACCAACACTTTTTACAGTGTTTAACTCCTCTTCCTCCCTCCCTCTCTCTCCCCCTCCTCCTCCTAAGTAAAGGCAGAAGGGGGCAGGTCTTGTTGTAGTGGGCTCTTTTACTGCCGTAGCAGGTGATGCTGTAGCTCACACGGGGCTTGGAGAGCCTCCCTGCTTATCTGGTTATAATTACAGAGACCGTGACCTGTTTTCAGCACCGCGGCTCGTCAACAGCTCCAGTGGAGAGACTTGACCAGCCCCAACCCCGCCCGGTACGTCAGGCAGAAGCGGGTTCCTCAGGGCGGCAGTTTCAGCACCATCGGCCGGCCGAAGCGCAGCGGAGCTGTCCACACATTCAGCACTTTTGTTGGGGAGGAGGAAACCGGACAGCAGGGACACCGAGGAGAAATAGACAAGTTATTATCACCATGGCGTCAAAACACGTTGGCCTTTTCGTCCTTTTCCAGCTTCTTGCCCTGAATGTAGTGAGCCAGACATCTGCCTTCCCCACACCTACACCAGCCTCAGCGGACGGTGAGTTGAAACCAATCGTGGAATTCTCTTCTCAGTCTGCGGGCTGGTGGAGCAGTGATTGCTTAGGGGATTTTATAAAATGCCACAAAGTAGTCCACAATGGAATTCTTTATTTAAGCACATGGTTGTTGAAATGTTAAAAAAAAAAATCCAAAAAAATCCTACTAAGTTGATATTTCTGTGGGTTTTATACGTTTTAGAGCTCCAGGTTAAATTTAGTTTTAAATCTGTTGATTCATAAATCATAACAGCACAATAATGAGTATATAAATAAATAAAAAGCGGACTCCCTAAAGTTAAGGTCCAGCTCGGCAGTGCCTGACCGGTGGTGTTTCTAAAGGCGCCTGGCTCGAGGCCGCTTGTGGTCTATTTTCGCTGCATTTTAATCTTTTGTTTGATAATCCGATTAAGCTGTGCTTGTGCGGTGGCGAGTTAGGAGAGCAGGGACGCATGAAGGCTACGCATTTATTCAATAAAGTTAGTTTTTTTTAAATGAGACATGTTTAACTATCTTACTGGTTGTACAGTTGTTAGTTATCTATTGGTTTGTATTTTATTTTTTTATTTTTTTCGTGTTGACCCCTGCACTGGGTGACTTTTCACTGTTCTGGGGAGACCTTTAAAAGGTCAAGAAGCCTTTTGTAACACAGTGACCTGTCCTTTGTTTTTCACCTTTTTTTTCTCTTGTTACAGTTTTTTGGCTCTGAGATTAGCCTCATCGACAGCCAGGCTGCTTATTTGTAATATAGGACAAAGGGAGTATAACAAAATCTATGTGGGATTATAATTTAAGAATAGGATGAGCATCACTATAATATTAAATATATCTATTTTCTATACTGTTCATTTGAGCCTCCTGTACAAGTATTTCACAGCATTGATTTTATATTTACATTTCAAATCTGGCTCTGTTTGTCAGTAATAAAGTCTGGACAATCCAGCTGTTTAGTAACTGCATGCATTTTTTTCCTGGCACAGATAAAACTGTGTACAATAGACAGCTGACAGAAGAAAGACCTCTGCAAGAGCAGGTAAGCTCCTTTCTCCTCCAATATCCGGACAAATGAGCTTTATGGCCACTTGGCAAATAACCGGGGTATTAACCCGGCAAACATTATTAATCAGAGCTTATATCCTGAGTGGAAATTATTTTTTGAATTTCCTCAGATTGCAGAGGCGGACAGCGTGAAGGCTGCAGTACAGTCAGCTGGTAAGGGGAAACCTTATTGCCAATCAATTAATGACTTTATTTCCGCCTGCCGAGTGGAATCATGTTGCAGCACTTCCAGTAAAACAGAATTCATCCGTACTGAGAAGAAAAACTGCTGCAGCCACAGTAATGTAAGATGAGTTCATCTTTAGCGCTCACTTTTCTTTACCCCCCTTTTTTGTTTCCTCTGCCCGACAGAGTCAGAGCAGAACCACGATGACTTCACCATGCTCAAGTCGCTGGCTGAAGGCCCGAAATCAAAGGAGACCACCGAGGTGCCTGCCAAGAAGAAGGACGATCAGTACATTCCTGACGAGTCAGATTCCACCAAGAGCCGACGTCTCGCTGAGGACTATGACTCCACCAAGAACGGGATGGACTACGGCAAGTACCAGGGTACACGCTGTCATGATTTCATGCACTGTAACTTTGGCCCCTTTGCTACAGGCAGGCTTCACGCTGCGTGCTTCTGTCCTTTCGCTGGCAGGACACCGGGCAGGCGTTTTAAGGAAGAGCAGGCAGGATAAACACATGAGTGTGTGATGGGGATGAGCAGAGACAAGAGTCAGAGAGAGAACATGTGAATGCATGATTATCCTCTCCCTGACTGCGTTTGTGAACGCTGATGTTCAGCTACAGTGCTGGCTTCTTCTTTAATCTCTTCACAGGCAGCTGTGTGAACACATAGCCTGGCATGGTTGAATATTAGTGCAGTATCTCATCTCTGTCCCATGTAAATAATGCCTGTCACTGCTCTGGCTTTGACTTAAGACGTGATGTAAAATGCATTCATCCCCAGTTGCTGTCATTGCTCTTTTAATATTTGTAAATTTAGCCAAAACACATTTCTCAACATTTATATTTGGGTTTTGTTTTTGGTTTTTTTTTGTCTCACTGGACTTTATCAGATGTGCACACGTTTGGCTGCATGTAATTTTATCATCAGCATATGAGCTGTCTCTGAGGTGAGGTGACTCTGACACAAACCACTGAGCGCCGTCCTTTATTGATTTGTGCATAAAGTCCAACAATGACAAGTGGCTATATTTGGCAAGTGTGGTCTAGATTTCATTTCTCATTTTGCAGCGTGAAGCAAAAATAGGTTCCTGGTGTTTGAAGGCTAAATGCATCAGCGATGATTCAGTCAGGCCAGTGCAGGCACAAGCATCCTGTCGATGCTTATTTTTATTGTCTTTGGACTTTGAGAAGCAGCAGAGGATGTTATGTAAGAGAACAAGCTGTAAAAATTGCACATTTCGTGCTCAGTAATAGAGGCAGAGATATGGTGAATGTGAGGAGAGGGAAAACAACTTTTTACTAGCAAATCTAATAAAAGAGAGACTTGTTTCCGGGTCCAGGTTTGACATTTTATTGTGAAAATGAAAAAAGAAAAACAGAAAAGTTGAATCAAAGTAAAGAAGTGAAGAAAGAAAAGGATCTTTAGTCGATGTAGTGCACACATTAAAGCAGCTAAAAAAGTGTCTCGAGAAAGCTACCAAACGATAACACGAGTGTCCTCTCCTTTCAGACGACCCAGAAAGCTTCCGCCAAATCGACGGCACCCCGCTGACGGCTGATGCCATTGTTCAGAAGATTGCGAATAAGATCTACGAGGAAGACGACAGGGGAGTGTTCGACAGGATCGTCTCCAAACTGCTCAAACTGGGGCTGGTAAGTTGTAAGCTTCCATCATTCAGTTCAGCACAGCACGCCGCATGGCATTTTCTCAGCGGGAGCCCTCTCTCTCTCTCCCTCTCTGTGCGCTCGCTGCTTCCTCATGGGTTAAGATTTAGAGACGTGTGAATTGTTCTGTGTTTGCACCATTTTGGCTGTGAATTGCTTTTTTTTTTTTGTTTGTTTGCTTTTTGCCAGTCAATAAAAACTTTTTCAGTCCTCCCTGAGACGGAGAGCTCAGTGATAGTGATCAATACGTGATATATGGAGTTTTATCACCAGTCCACCAGTATCCATCTTACAGTCCATTTCTTACCGCACACAATCATTCTCAGCCTGCCTCTTTCACTTTGCTGTCTTATAGATCACTGAAAATCAGGCAGATACTCTGGAGTACAAGGTGGCAGAGGCTCTCCAGGATCTCATCACCAAAAACGCCAAAAACAACGAGATTGAGGACGTTGACCAAGAAGCTAGAGGTGCTCAGGATGATGAGGATTCTGACACAAATGCGGTAAAACCTCCAAAAAAATGGTGAATGTAATGATAATAAGAATAAGGATGACAACAATAACAAAAAACAACACCCTTTCAGGACACATGGGAGCCACCCAGGAGGCGCTACGAGGAGGATGAGGATGAGGAGGATGATGAGATTGAAGACGAGGTGGACAGAGATGCGGAAGAAGATGGGGACAACGTCTGGGACAGGGATGCTGATGACGGCAATGAGGTGAGCCCTGAAGATGGGCTCCAGGACCTGCAGTACTTCCCAAACTTCTACCGTCTGCTTAAAAGTCTCAACTCAGGTACAAAAACAAATATGTCCACAAAGTCTCTGTGATGCGTTAGACCACACCCAAAAATATCTTTGTTACACTCAATTCCACCCCAAGATAGCAGTTCTTCAGATCGAGAACAGGGTTAGATTGTTAATCTTGGTGATGTTGTTTTAAGAGATCGAGGTGCAGCTTGTTTTGTTCACCATTTTTCCCTTTACAGATCTAGGAAGTGCAGATCAAATACACACACACACACACACACACACACACACACACACACACACACACACACACACACACACACACACACACACACACAAAACTAATTATTTATAATCCAATCATTATAACCCCTAGAGTCAAACACCATGTGGTCACATAAAGGCCACGGTAGGCAGTTACCATTATTAGACACCGGTTTGCGATTTGTCTTCTGCTCTGCTGTTGCAGAACAAGACACCCAGGAAAGAGAGACGCTGATCACGATCATGAAGACTCTGATTGACTTTGTCAAAATGATGGTGAAGTACGGCACCATCACGCCAGAGGAGGGAGTGTCCTATCTGGGTAAGACATAACGTAATGCTAATGTTGTGTAACGGTTGGAGATTCTCAGCGATTTAATGGGAGGCAAAGGATTGTATAATAGATGGCAGAAGTCCTTGAAGATCCTGCTCTATTTGTGGTAAATAATATTATGTACATGCAGGACATCGTCATAATTCAGTAATGTTGATCTTGACAGATCATTTTTCATCTTGGTAATGGTAATGACAAAGTAGCACAAAGTCAATTTATTGGCTTTTTCCAGCTGCAATTCAAGGTCTTAATGTGGTTGGCATGTTGAGTGCTATAAAAAGTCCCATGGGGCTTCTAATGTGAGCTTGGACAACATCATTATTTGATCAGATCAGCAGCGCAGCACAGACACAGTGATGTTTTACTTTTTCTTCTTTCTTCTCTGTTTTCCTTCTGTTGGATTCAATCAGAGCTCTAATGCAGTTTTAACATTTGTCACGCTGATTGCAAGCTCATGTTTGCATCTCTGCAGTGGCACCTCTGGATCACAGCTATCAGGTCGACTTTTAAAAACAATTCATTGACTTAAGCTTTGTTTAAAGAGCCATATGGTTTCCATTTCTATTCCTTTTTTTTAATCATTTTTCCCAGTTTTTACTGGAAAGAGTTTCACTAAAGAGTTACTGCGTTATTTTATCAGCACACAAACAAACAGCAGAAACAAACTGTGCATTTGGCATTAACAGGTCATGGAAACTAACATGTTTTACCTAATAACTGTTGATCTGTTTGCCTTAAAATCATAATACAATTTTTTGTGTCTGTTAAAACTGTTGGATAAGAGTTGATTTCTAATTTTGACCATAATTTTGATGAAGATCTTCAAAAGCTATTGAGTGGATTTTAGTTTTTTGAAGCCTTTTTTTGTTGCAGTCACTTGAAATCATCGATAAAGCTGCCAAATCTAGATTACTGACCACCAATGTTTGAACTTGTTTTGCTTACATGTGTAGCTAACATGCGGATAAAAGCTGTAGGTTTCCACCCATCCGTTGCATTAACCAGCTGGATGTACATGCGCACATTTCTCTGTCTCCGAGTTACCTGAGCTTTCCCCCTGTGCTCTGTTTGCGTTCAGTCAAGCTAATGTTCGCTATCAGCTGACGCAGTGGAGCGTAAAGCCTGCAGAGACAGATTAGTGTCAAGGGCACCCTGTAAAATCAGACTGCTTGCTTTCTTTTTTTTAATGGACGTCCATCACATCACTGGCCAGTGGAAAAGTCAGGCACGTTTAAGGGACAGCTGTCATCTCTGTTTGACATTCAGTCATAGAAAGAGACAACGGAAATAAAATCTTCTTTCATGCATACTTAGGACCGAGTTCGACTTTAACATCAGGTTCTATTCTTCAAGCTTCTAGAATTCTAACATATGTCTTTTTGTTGCTTGTTCTCTCAAAGCTTAAAGATATTTAAAACACAGTCCTTAGATCCTTAGGTCTGGGAGGGCTAACCTGCCGTATGTCGGTTATAAAAAGATGAATCAATTCTCCTTTGAGTGACCCCTGACAGCAGCTGGCCAGTGTTGTTTCTTACACAGAGGAAATGACCACTGCTGATGTCACTTACAAAAGCAAACAGCCATATACCACGAGAGCGGATGTGAGTTTCCTAGGCAACCCCTCTGGCTTTATAGCATAGGTTGCAATAAGATAATGGAAAAACAATATGTAAATGCCCCCCTCCCCCCCATGCCCATCTGCCTGTGGCGCTCCAGTGAGTCACACAGGTACACGAGTGAATACACACAGCTGTCAATCTGCCAGCGGATGATGCAGGACTTGAGCTAGAAAGTAAGACGTGGGGGAGAGAGTGGGCGAGTAAGAAATGTTGTGTGCGTGTGCGTGCGAGCACAGAGGAGAGAGTAAAATAATGGGCTTCCACTGTGGCACAGGTGGGAGGAGGTGGAGTGAATACACAGAAAGTGCAGAGCAGAGTGAGATGGTTGAATAATAAAAAAGAAAAATGGAGGAAGGAGGCCGGAGCGAGCAAAGATGAAAGAGGAAATTGCAAAGCTCTACGATGTTCGGTGACAGCAAACAAACTGAACCTTTCTGTTTGTCTTACATCTTTATCATCCTTCTGTCCTAATATCCACCATCAAAAACTCTTTTGCTCCTCCGCTCTCATATGTGGTCATATTTTATTCACCAAACTCTACCAATCCATAATTTTATTTTATTTTATTCCAGTATATATGACCTCTTTCAGACAGTGAGGTGCACTTTGGGAGTTTGAGTAAACATTTATTAACCAAAATAATACAACTCTGTGGGGAACTTAATTACGCTATGAGGGAACCATATCTGCAGACTTGTAATTATATCAGCTGTGTCTTCATAGAAAATAATCTTCACAGAATACATAAAAAAACACTTAAGAGTCCTTCTACCTGCTCATAAATGCACTGTAGGGATTAAATGCGTAAATAAATCTTTTAAATGCTAAATGAGGGGACTGTGAGGTACATCTGAGAACATCTGCTTCCTTTATTTTTGAACATGAGGTTCACCCCTTTGTTAATCCAGATAGGACTGGATGTCTCATTAAGCTGCATTACCTGGTTGTCTCATTCCATGTTTTCTAACACCTAAGTGAGACCATCATGACCATATATGCATACCTGGTCTATCCCCCCCCAAATAAATGCAGCCATTTTTTTTTAGTCTTTGTGAGTGATTAAAAGAGAGAATAAATAGATTTAGCTCACTGTTAACTGCTTTGTACATAAATGATTTCTGTGAGGGCTCTTCTCATACTGCATGCATAAATAAATCTGTGGAAATAATAGTGGAAAACACAAGATTATGTTTATCCCTTTGTTGTACTCCTGAGACTTCTTTTCAGTAATTAGATGACACTCGATTTAAATGATAATCAGGCTCTGAGTCACACAGGAACAGTGCAGGTCACTCAAGCACTTAAGAGGCTTTCATTCACTGTGGAGCAGCAGCGTGACGCTGATGAAATCTAATATGAAATCTAAATTGTTTGTTGTGTTTCATACACCTGCAGAGAACCTGGACGCTATGATAGCCATGCAGACCAAGAACAAGCGGGGCAAACCTCTCCTGCCACCTGAGTTTACTGGACCAAACGGTAAACAGCTGCACAGACTATCCTCCAGACATGCCAGACATTAATGAAACTATCATTAACATATATTATTAACACATTAATAGTTTCAGTTCAGTTATTTTACTTTTTTTCCATCAGGAATGCCCTTCTGCTTAAGCTAACCGGCTAAAGGCAGGAATGCACTTCTGGCCATTAGCCAGTTAGCTTAGCTTAACACTAAAAACTGTCTACACTAGAAGATTAAATCCACCTAGCAACACCCCAAAGCTCACCAGTGAGAACACTGCATCATGCTTAACATTTTCTAAATGTGGACCTGAAAACAGTAATTTAGATGGTTACATGCTACTTCTTGTGTGCTATTGAGCAACGTCACTCATCTAGACATACAGCCTGCAGGACAATCCACCATTAAAATGTATTAATGTTTTACAATATCAAATCAGATTTTTTTAAAGACTAAACAAAGTATACAACGTAAGTAATTTAACTAAACAATGAAGTTGTTCACCTGTAGCTTTAAGCATCGCTGTCAGCAACAGACCAGGATTTTTTTAAGGATTCCTGTCCTGTTTCTTTGCTGTAGGGAAAAACCTGGATGAGGATGACAACACCAAAGCTGAAGCTGCCAAGATGCAGAAGGAATATGAGAACCTGAAAGATTCGACCAAGGAAGAGCAGCCATCAGCTGAGACCAGTCAGTCCACTACCTAATCATCTTTTTTTCTGTGATTTAAAAAGAAAAATCTAAAATAATTTGATGCTATCTAACAGTTTTGCCCTCGCAAAGCAATAAGCTACGCTCCTGTAATTCTTTTCTTGCATTATTTTTTTAGGGTTTGTTTAGTGCCAAACATCTCAAATAAATACATGAGTCACAAATATTGCAAATCCCACAAGATTAGCTCTTTGAAGCAAATCATCCTTTCCTACCTGACTATTAGGCTGACTACAATTTCAGACATTTTGTTTTTCAGCAGAGCTGCCACTGAAATATACAGCGCTGTGTATTCGAGTCCCTGAACTAGGCCAGTCCAATAGCACTCAAAGGAAAGCTTGTCACAGCTGCCATTATTCTGTGTCCCTGTCTGCTGTGCTGTACCCACTCATCAATCTAATCCACGCATGTACGCACACACAAACAGGAGTGCATAAAGAGGAAAAACAAATGAATCACAGAGCAGGATTACCACCATGACATTTCAGCAGGAAATGAAGGAAATATGAAGTGCTGCCTACTAAACTCTGGTTTATCTGCATGTTAAAAGGCTGAGTTGCATAATATGATATTTACGGAACAAATTGGGTTAAAATCCAAATTTGATGTGTGATTCATCAAATCATTGCAAGTTTGCTGAAATATATAACTGTAACTGAGCTTTCTGTGTCAGAAAGTGAAACTATACATGTCTTTGATTGCAAGCGGTGAATGTTACAGGGAATAAAACATGATCATTATCTCGATTCAAACCAACACTTGAGGCCTGCTTTCAACACTCGCTAAGGTCTGGGTTTTGACTCCAAGGGGAAAGATTACAACTGTCATTCAGTCCCGGGTTACGTGACTCTGGAATAGCCATTTATCAGGCCCAGCTCTGATAAGCTCTGAAAGAACACATCACACTTGGGTGGACATGCTAATTTCAGAACCCTTTTCCAGTGCAGTGCAGTAATGGATGTTGAAGTTTCTGCAGCTGTTTGTCACATTGACCCAAAGATCAACCAGTTGAGTTTAGAAAAGAAGGAAAAGTAACCACTGCATCATTGTCACTAGTGCGGCTTTATACTATTTCCAAAACTTGTTTTCCTGCTGGTTTGTTCATGATGAATGAGGAAAACAATGGTTGTGTCACACACACCTTTGATTTGTTTGCTTATCCTTCCTGTCTTTAGAATAGTAAAAACCATCACTTCAAAACAAATTAGCAATACTGGGGTTAGTAATCTAACCAAGCCCACACCTAAACCTGTGTGAAAAGGGGCTGACTTGTCTTATGATGACAGAGTATAGCAAATGATACTTAAAGGTCCAACAACCAGGTTGTTCAGCTTTTTCATTCTGAGATTTCCTCTGGTCTTCCTGTCCTGATTTGTTTTCCTAACTTCTTTAGCGACTTTCTCCGATAACTAGATGAAAACACACTCACTGGTGTGGGACACGGTGCTGTAGATTTTGCGGGGAAGTGCATCTGAATAACCCAAGTTATACAGCGCATGAGGAGGCGTTCAGGGTGTGTGTGGGCATGAAAGAGAAGAAGCTTTATTTAGTAAGAACCAGTAAACTGTCAAAAGGATTTTGATTTTGGGGGGGAAACAGGCACCATTTCTACCATTTTTTTAAAGTGGGCATCTGATTTCAACAGCAGTGCTTTATTGTGCTGCCAAGTTATTAAAGGAAAAATCTTGTGTTGTCAAAATCTGTGTTTCCATGGCTTCTGAAAGAAAAAAGTAAAAATAAACAAAGTGCGCTTTTTGCTTTTGAAGAGTTTTGAGCTATAAATAATTGACATGCCAAAGACAGCACAGACTGATTCTTTGGTGAAAACAAAGCTTACCTGAGCTGAAATTTTTTGCATTTTATAATATCTCAACGAGCCGGTTCGTCGCCTGCCTTTCTCTTCATTTTCCCCTTTCCTCTAACTCCAGATCGGCCTGGCAAATCCGAGACTTATCTGGAGGCCATCAGGAAGAACATCGAGTGGCTGAAGAAACACAACAAAGAAGAGGGCAAAGATGGTGAGACGTGTCCTCACGTTCGACAATAGATGAGAAAAACTGGATACAGACCTCGTTCTCGTGTGTCTGCTTTTTGTGCAAAAGACACAAACATTTCCACGCTGAGTCCTGAACGGCTTTGTTGAGCACTACGAGCCAGAACTAGAAGCTGTCCTCTCCTTACTGAACAGCTGTAGATCACAGGTCTGAGGCGACGCGGCAAAGAAGAGGAAAAATTGAAGCCTCTTTTGTTCGCCTTGATTTGCATTTTCAAAGAGAGTGGGATACTAACATAGACGCTCCACTCCAGACCTCATGAATATGGATAACTGTAAATGAGTTGTCCTAATTGCTGTGATACAGCTGGCTTGTTCAGAGACAAAGGTCAGTTCATTTATTCCCTCCTACCTGTTCCTCATCATTGATGGCATCTTTGAAGAAGAAATATATTTAATGATACTTACCCTGCTCCACAACACTAAAATATCAGGCATCAGCATCTGTCTCGGGATTTTTGTGTAATGTTTGTATATTTTCAAATGTATTTCTTTCCCGGAACAATCGATTTCCATAAAGAAAGTCTGCAGATCTGTGGAAACTGTGGAAGTTTCACACACTACGGTGCACTCGTCTAACAATAGGAACCTGCTGTTGGGCTCTCCACAGAGTAAAATCGATGCCCAGTGGTGCTTAATTAAGCAGAGCAGAATGAAATGTTAATGAGTTCTCACTATTGAGGCCATCCACCCAATGGCGATCATCTCAGTAGGAAATCCCAGACAAAAACAGCGAAAAAAGAAAATAAGTAAACAGTTCCAGCTAAGTGAGATTTATATCTGTTGTGCTGGCAGGCTTGATCTAATCTGAGCTGATCAATAGTGAACCAGACAAACACAGGAATTAAAGAAAAGAAAAAACAAAGTGTGACCCAGATTCTCGTGTGGATCTTAAACACGGAAGGGAAAGAGAAGAAAAGCAAGAGACTGACAGTGAGCTTAAAGCACTGAATAGCAGAGAGGAGCAAAGCAGCAGGGAAGTTTTGTCTGGAGCTCATCTCTGACCTTGCTCTATATAGGACACCTCATTAGCATTCAAGTGCGTGGAGGAGTTGTCTGGGACAACAGAGGGCCTCCCTGCCTGCCTGTCAGTGATCTGGACAGGGGACAGACTGATACTGGTGTAAGAAAGGACAAGTTCAGGCTGAACACACAGAGGGTCAAAATGTGCCCGAGAATCACCCAATTTTCCCATACCGAGACACTCAGTAACTAAAACGACACACCGCCAGGCCCTATTTATCTAGCACAGCTTGTACCACTTTAAAACGCTCTCTAAAGTTCTCGTCTTCCTCGTCCTCTCTTCTTTCAGAGTGTTAGACAAAAAAACACCCTCATAGAAACAGAGAGTGTAAGATGGGCCATTTATTGTGCTCACTCTGCCAGAAGTACCCATTACAACAATCTCAGCAGACTCTGTGTGTGTTTACGCCTACGCACCACAGAGATTAGCCAGAAGAGCAGATGGACGTAGAGGCCGCATCCTGGTTTGGGCTCTTGGCTCCTCAGTGCCAAGATTGAGAGAAGTAGTGCTGTCTCTAATTACATCCTGCTAATCCTTCACGCACATCATGTCCGTCAAATCAACTGTATCTTCGAGCAGTTTAATAATTTGCTTCTGTTAGAAATGTTGTTAGGAAGATGCTCGGGAGTGACTGTGGGACTTGTTGGCTGTCCTCTAGCCTCCTGCAGCCACTTTACTCAGAGTCTGTTAGCACAGAGAGGGGTGCTGGTGTTGCGGCAGCTGTTTGCCTGCACTCATTTGTTACCATGATGGATAATACAGAGTTACGCTGTGTTCAACTCTAAATATAGCCACAGCCATATGGTGCCGTTTCAAATGACAATTAGTTGTCTAGAGCATGGTGGAAAACAATGTCACAAAGTCTTTTAGTTAGCAGTTATTTAACTGGCAAGTGTGTTTCGCTCTGAGATCTTTTGACCTCATTTCATTTCGTGCATTTCGGCCTAAGACAAAAATGACCTTAATCCTCCTTGAACCCTGTTTGGGTGTGCCATCTTAAAAAGACAGCACTTCTAGAATGTCTGATCTTTCCTTTAACCTCACGATCTTCTCCTGTTTTCCTCATCTTTCCAGATTATGACCTGTCCAAGCTGAAGGATTTCATGGACCAGCAGGTTGATTCATACATCGAGAAGGGCATCATCGCCAAAGACGAAGGAGACACCATCAAGAGGATCTACAGCAGTCTGTAACACTATTGTCCATCCTGTAACCAGCCCGGCCTAAAAAACACACACACACCAGGGCTCAATCTGATACGAATAATGCTCAAAAAAGCCCAGATTACAACTTATTATTACCGAAGGCATGGTAACGTATAAATGTTGTATTCAAACCTACCTGCTTAGGGGAACTCCCGGAGATTCCTATATGTATTACGAAATGGGAATTCATAATACTGTCAACACAATAAAAAAATAAATAAATTAAATTATTCCTTCCAGCTACTGAACTGATTATATTTGCACGCCAAGATCAGAGTAATAATCACTAGAGCGAAGAGGAAAGTCACACTTGTCAGATTTTAGTGCTAGCTTTTACTCCAACATGACTCCAATGGGACATGAATGTTTTGGGTATAATGCCGTAGTTTTGTCATAACTGTTTTCCATACAATTTTACAGCAAAACATGCATATATCAAGTTATTCTCATTGTATTTAACCTGTGTTAGCCTACATTTATTTTTCCCCCTCCAGTGTATGTGTAAGCTCCTAATGTACTCTCGCTTTTTACTTTACCAAAAATATATTTGTTGTGTATGTCAGTGCCCTATGTACGCCTGTTCTGTTGTAATCCCTCCAGAGCCCAATAGGGGGCGGTGTCTGACTCAATCAGTTCTCTCTGCATGTCTTTTGAGTTCAACATTTCTATCTCTGTAGAGGAAAAACAGATGAAGTATTTTTAAATGTAAATATTTGTGATTTTTTCCTAAAGTTGTAAAAGCAATTAAAACATTGCCTTTTCTTTACTCGACTGTGCTCGACTGTGATGAAGAAGCAGCACTCTTGATCTTAATATTTGCTTAAATATGCATTTATTCTGTCCAAATAAAACCCAATAGAACTTAAAAGCACAATAAAACAGTTGATACAGACAGTTCTCCACACATAAATAATGCAATCACACTCACAAAACAAAATAATAATAAGAGCGGTCCCATTTGTTCTCAAACAGGGCAAATGGAACTGCGTTCAAAGGCTTGAGTCCATCCGCCGCCTCCGTGTGGGGTGAGCTCGAACCGAGTAAACACTGATGAGGAAGGCCTGAATATACTTTCCGACGATCCTATTCTAGGAGGAGATTTAGAACATCAGAAGTCTAACAAGCTAATCCTTCTGGCATTGCTTAGCGCCCTGTGTGTGTGTGTGTGTGTGTGTGTGTGTGTGTGTGTGTGTGTGTGTGTGTGTGTGTGTGTGTGTGTGTGAGTGAGATTGTATCTGAACATATGCAGCAGGTAGGTTCTGTACAGCAGCTTTGCAAGCATATCATATGTGGACGGGCACGTGTGCTCAGATGCTCCTCCAGATGAGGAGATGCGACTTGGTGCGACTACAAAAAAAAATAAAAATAAAAAATACCCTCAAACCTACTTCCAGGAGATGTGCCATGTAAAATGGAAATTTAAAAAAATACACATACATATATTTAAACCCCAGATTTATCTAGACGTATCATGAACACAGCATGACGAATTTGAAAACATTGTTTTAACAAGAATAAATTATCGTTTATGAATTGGATGCCAAAATGCTGAGTCAGGCGCACGTCTCTCACTACCGTGTTATATCACCTCCTTTTCTTAACGGAACAGTCTGGAGCGTCTGTTGGGAGATTTGGTTTTTGTAATGTGTCACGAGCTTTCAGTGGGTGTTTAGCACCCAGACTCTCCAGAGCCACGCTGCTGGAATATGTGCAAAAAAGTGGTCTGGCCTTGTCTTGCTTAGACCTCCCTGCATGGCGGCAGATCTATAGGAAGCTTGTTTCTGTCACAGTTTCTCAGATGCCTACCTTGAAATTTTGAAATGATTTTGAAATGATGACTTGTGGATTGAAAAACTTTTTTCCTCTGGCAAAAACAAGCTTCCATAGATATGAGCGTCTTCGCTTCTGGTAGTAGCGAGTCTAAATTAACTATAGGTAGGAGTGGGAACGGTTGCCCTGTGATAAAGTGGCAACATATCTAGGATGTGTGTTGCCTTTTGACCTATGACCACCAGGACAGGCTAAGTTAATATTTACATTTCACACAGCACAGCAGCAGTCTTGGAAATGGGCTTGTAATGTACATCATAAGAACTGCATTTCAATAAATAAAAAGGCAGAAATGACACTTGCTGAACGCGGTTCAGTAAACATGAAAAGGTAAAAAGAAAAAAGCAACGAGGCTGCGGTAGTGTTTGTGTGCGTGGGCAAGCGTGTCCGAGACTTTGGGTAAACAGATTGCTCTTTAGATCTCCTGGTATGATGTCGTGGGGGCCGCGTAATTCTCCTCGCTGCTCCTGCAAACAAGAGGAAATTTAAAAAAAACATGTTACAGCCTTAACCTCAATTCGATTACAGACACATACTCTCTTTTACGCCTCACTCCTCTTCAGTGTAGGTAAGGATGTGAATATTGGACGAGGCTGACCAAGTCGCTGCCTCGTTCTCAATCACAGCTCAGAGCTCACATGTTCAGAAAAAGTGGGCCGATCAGTATAAAACATCAATGTCCTGAGATCCATCACAAGTGTTAACATTCGCTTTTACGACTACTGCAGCAACAGTGAAGCTGCTGAGAGTTTATTTAACTAGAGGCTGAAATATGAGAGGATGAACATCAAAAAAGGATGCAAAAAAGGTTTTATACCACAACTTTGAGGGTAAAAAGCGAAATGACCGCTAATGCGATGTGGCGGATTTCCTTCGACTTAGGATAAAATCAATCTTTTAAACCACAAATAACTTACTCTCAGTGTAGTTTGGCTTTCAATAACCCTCACAGAAACCTAACTGGTTCACCAGATTCCAGTTATGTTGTTATGTAGTTCAAATGTGTGGCGGCCATTAGATTACAGATTTCCTGAAAATATACATATAAACACACAAAGTTCTTAACAGATATATCACACCTCCATCTAATGTAAGCTTTATCCCACAGCTGTCCTACATTAAGAGTATCGGTAATTAAAAAAAACAACAAACATTTGTTTTTATTGACATTGTTTATGTTTCTGTAATGGTTATTCCACCAGTATGCACCAATCAAATGTATGTACTTTTAATTCAAACCTCTGGAGCTATTGAGACCGTTCTAACATGAGCTGCCTAGTTTTGAAAATTTCAGCGAGGGTGTCTGTAATCTCTTGAATGTTACTAACCTTACCGAATAGCACCTGCAGTTGAAAATACACTGAAGAGGTGAATACTTTCACTAAAACATGCAAACATAATTTTACAGATTAATCTGTGCTGTATTCCTAACTTGTTGTAATATAATAGCCACGGGTGCACAAATGATAGAAGGTCTTCAGAAGGGAGAACTGGGTCATTGGTTTAACTCAAGGGGGCTTGTGGTTCATTTCATCCCAGGCATTAAAGTCAAGCAGGCACGCTGCTCGTGTTTGCCCTAGCACTCTGTATAAACAAGGGAGTGCGCCTTTGTTTGCCTAAACACACTATAAGGCAGCCTTTTATGTGACTGAAGTCAGAAGCGGGACTAAACACAGAGCACAGATTTGACAAAGCCAGCAGGCGAACTCTGAAAGAGAAATTAAAAGCTGATGCATTTTGTAACACCAAACCACAGATTTAGAGTTAAAAGCACAGATCTGTGCTTAAAAATAGATTCATAGGAAATGCATGAGCTGAATAGAGTGTGTAATAATGAAATGAGAGACACAATTTTGCACTGTAATGTATGTAGGCAGTAAAGGTGGATATATATATATTAGGGGTGCAACGATATTCGTATCGATATTGAACCGTTCGATACAGTGCTTTCGGTTCGGTACGCATATGTATCGAACAATACAACATTTGTAATTTATTTTATCAATTTTCCTTCTGACGTTGCTGTCTGTGTTGAGCGCTCAGTGAATCTGCGTTCGACTACTCCGCCTAGGCTGCACTGTCGAGCGCAGATCCACTGAGCGCTCAACACAGACAGCATCGTCAGAAGGAAGAGCGCAGGGCAAGCTAGCGAGACAGAAGTTAAGCTCTCCTTTTAACATGGACCTCCCCCACCCTCATTCAGATCTGGCGTTTGGAATTATTTTGGTTTTCATGTGACGTATGACCCTGAAGGTAAGCGCGTCATGGACTAAAGTAAAACAGTATGTTGGATGTGCCATGCAATGCTCAATTACATTGGTGTGAACTAGTGTGTTAGCGCAGTTAGCTCGTTAACGTGTTGGCCGTCTAGCCCCATGCACGGGGCGATCGGCGGTAGCTCGTTAACGGAGATTTGCCGTGTTGTGGCGTTAAGGTCATTTCAACGAGATTAACCTGAAAGCACTAGTGGGAACACAACGAATATGACTGCACATTTACGCCGACATCATCCTAGTGCAAAGACAAAAACAACAAGCATGCTACTAACTTTAGCCGAGTCATTTAGACAGCTGTTAGCACGTGATTCTCCTTATGTGTTTAATATGCTGCTGAGAATATAGCCCAGAAGAAGCGGATAGTATAGCTTTTATTTTGGAAGGAGCCATTTCTCTGTAATAAACTCTCTTTTCCAAAGATGAGTGATTCCTCAATCAGAGGAATATCGCTAGCCCGACGTCCCGGGGCTAGCGATTTTTCCAGTCGGGCTACCAAAATCTATCTCTTCCCTGCCCGTCGGGCTATTGTAGGAAGGAAAAATATATGTCAATGCTTTTGCATTCTTTCAGAAATGTAGCTGGGTAATTATGTCATTGGCATCGGTGAGCCACTGTCAATATGTGACATATTGAAATCGCGTTTGAATTTGCGCTTGTTTTTTTGCTTTCACTTTGCAATCGCGTGAACGGTGTATAGAGAGCGACAGCACTGATCTGTGAGTGATGATAATTTGTGCACCAATTCCTCTGACATCGTCTTATTAATCGTTAGCTTACTATGCAAACATGACAAGTGAAATCTCCCGCAGCAAGCTTAAACATATGAGAGGTTGATCGCGCAGAGAATCGCTGAGCTTATGTGAGTGCGCGTGTAAAAGCAGCAGGATTTATATTTTAGTTCTGCTGAGCCAAATAAGACAGGTCGGGGTGAAGAAGTGACAGCCAAAGAAAAGCTTACCACAAAACGGAGAAGTTATGACAAATCAGACTATAAGGCAAAAAGAAAGTGCAGCTTCATGGTTTCATGGACAAAAGAATTTCTGTGGCTGCAATATGACGAGCTAAATAACCAGGGCTGCACATAAGTGGTCCGCAGGTGCGCATTCGCTGTCAAAATAAAAAACACGCACAAGGGTTAGGGTTAAATTTAAAAACTGTACTTTTGAGTTAAAATATATATTTATAATTTTAATAAATGACAAATTAAAAAGGCATGAACATTTTTTTTGTATCGAAAAAATATCGAACCGTGACACCAAAGTATCGAACCGAACCGAACCGTGAATTTTGTGTATCGTTGCACCCCTAATATATATATATATATATAGGAATGGTTATTTTTTCAAATGTAGTATCTACTTTGAGCTGTTCCCTTATTCACGAGGGGCTCAGTACATCGGGCAGATGCACACATTTAATTTGACAGATTTTGCTTTTTTCTTTTACACCGGATGCCCTTCATGACACAACTGCACCCCAAAGGACACATATCTCCTCCAGGGATCGAACTGGAGGATCTTTTGCTTGTTGGGCGAATGTGTGAACCAAATATTGAAGTTAAATACTAGATAGCGGGAGCAATATGACTCACAGCGTGACTCAGTCCTCCAAAGTGATAGTACCAACAAAGCCCGTTTCTCTATGAACGCTGTACGCCAGGCACTTACTGCTGCTTCACTACTGAGCAGACGCGACCGGCTTCTCTGCCTCAGCACGCAGAGGTAGGACGTGCGAGGGCAAGTCAGATCTCACACTAAATACCTGACTAGTACTGCAGAACGGCAAAAACCTGTACTCCTAGCTTCGATCTTCTCTCTGTGAGAACATTTTAAAAGGGCTTATTCATGCTGACTGGGATTTCTGACGAGCTCCCGCTGAGCTCAAAGAGAAGATGAGAGCGGTTCACTTCAGACGACGCTGCACTATAAGCCATTTCCGCAAATTCACTGCAGCCCTGAACTTTTCTGGACTGCGCCCATGTGAGAAAAGAGCAGGAAGCTGTCTGGAAAATTAAAAGCAAGTGTGCGAGCCCCTGCAGTGACATCTGTGTGGGGACACGTGAGAAGGTGAAACATTGGTCAATCGAGGTCAAAACACGCAAACATTATGCGGTTTTCTGTCTACTACGCTTGAAAAAAAATGACTTGGCATTTATGTCGTGTCATTGGTTGATACCAAACCAAGACACAGTATCAGTTTTTGCATCTGACCATGAGGCAAAGGTCAATCAGAACAAAGTCTGATTGGATGCAATGCTTAGAAGAAAGCACCAGTGTGAGAAGCAGCGGCCCAGAGCAAAAAACCTGAAATGAGCAATGGTGCTCACAAAAATAGTATGAAAGTGGTTACTTATCAGCACACATAAAAGAGGAAGCAGTTTGCTGGCTGTTGTTTAACACCTCACCTCACTTCTTCTTCTTCTTTCAGTCTGCGCGCAGCCTGCTTTGACTGTTTAATTTGCAAGTCCAGTCTGTGTAAGAAGTCTTTGGCTGACAGCTCCTCTGGCTGAGGCTGAGCAGGTCTGGAGTGCTCACGGGGCGGGGAAGGGGGCGGCGAGGGTCCCTCGATGTCCTGCGTGATAATACAAGGTGCGTCTGCCTCCTGGCAAGCCGTGTCACCATCCCCATCAGGAGACTCGAGAGACAGTCCATTAAATATGGAGCGCTTCTCTGACACCACGGGGATGTTGAGGCTGTTCCTCAGGAAGATGCAGTCATTGCTGAACAGCTTATTGGCTCTCTTGATCTGCTCCATCTGGAAGATGACAGCAAAAAAAAAAAAAAGAAAGAAAGAAAGAAAGAAAGAAAGAAAGAAAAAGAAATGTTAAAACTCTATTTAATCAATTCTGATGAAATTCTCACTACACACTTATTTTGATGGCACCCCTGCCTCTCATCTGAAAAGAAAATCATCTTATATCTGCGTATCTATATTTGATAGCAGTATTTTAAATACAATCACTGACCACATGGTTAGTTATACCTTGCTGGTACCGGTTTGAATCGCCTTTTGCCTTCAGGACTGACTTAATTCTTCATGGCACTGAAAACATTCCTCAGAGATTTTGATATTGACTTTAAAGCGTAGCATCATACAGTTGCCGTGGATTTATCGGCTGTACGTCAATAATGAGAATGCCCTGTTCCACCCCGTCAATATGATGCTCCGCTAGATTTAGATCTTGTGACTGTGGAGGCCATTTGAGTACAGGAAACTCACTGTCACGCTCAAGAAACCAATTTGAGATGACTTGAGCTTTGTGATCCTGCATAAAGCAGCGACAATACTCAGGTAGATGTGACATTCAATCTGATGTACCGTCCACAACCACTGGAGACAAGAGGGACATAACCTTTTGTGTTGTTTATGATCAATTCTGACCCTATCCACACATCTCAGCAGAAATCCAGACTATCTAAACTACAGCCAGGCTCTACCGCCTGGCTGTAGTTTAGATAGGCGGTAAAGCAGGTCATCTACTGATTGGAAGGTTGGTGGTTCGATTCCTGGCTTCCCCTAGTCTGCATGCCAAATATCCTTGGGCAAGATATTAACTCCAAATTGCTCTCCGATGCATCCATCGGAGTATGTGTGTGTGTGGATGTTACTTAGAAAGCACTTAGAAAAAATGTGCTTGTGCAAATGGGTGTGAATGCACAAGTTGTGCAAAGCACTTTGAGTGCTCAGAAGAGTAGAAAAAGCGCTATATAAGAACCAGTCCATTTACCATTGTTTGAAATCTTCTTTCATCCTATTTTGATGACCCTGTGGAAACTGTAGGCTTTGTTTCTTGTTCTTAGTTGACAGGAGTGGACCCCAATGTGGTCTTCTTCTGCTGCTGTAGGCCATCTGCTTCAAGATTCAACATGATGTGCACTCAAGATGCTCTTCTGCTTCTTCTTGAATGTAACAAGCAGTTATTTGAGTTAATGTTTCCTTCCTATCAGCTCGAAGACGTCAGGCCATTCTCCTCTGATCTCTAGCAGCAACGAGGCATTTTCTCCCTGAGGATTGACTCTCGCTCTCTGTCTCTTATTCTTCATTCTCTGTAAACCCCAGAGTTGTGTGGGAAAATCCCAGTAGATCAGCGGTTTCTGAAATACTCACAGCTGCCCATCCTGAACCAGCAACCATGAAATGTTCAAAGTAACTTCTATCATTCTTCTTCCCCTTTCTGATGCTCAGCAAGTCATCGTGACCATGTCTATATGTCGCAATGCACAGAGTTGCTGCCATGCGAGTGGCTAATTACACACTTGCTATAACCAGCAGCTGATGTATCAAATGAAGTGGCTGATGAGTGTATATGGTATTTATTTATTTTACACAAAAGCCAAGTCTTTAAACTTAAATATATTAGTAATATATTAGAGGAACACTTTCACTCCCTGAAGTCACAGCAGTCTGAACATCAGTCAGTTCTGTCAGCAGCCCTTCAAACAAAGTAAAACTTGTGTTTTACATTTGGGAACCAGTGAAGTGACTGGCAGGGTATTTTTCGGCTGTTTCAGAGGTCATTTCGGGTAAAAATGAACAAGAAACAAGAAGTGGTTAACTCACAGCAGGTAAATATCCTGCATGTGTGCGTGTATTGTTTTTTTTTTGTTTTGTTTTTTTATTAAGAGAATATAGCATTGCATGTGAAGCAGATTACTTATTCTAACCCTGGATAGGAATCATGCAGAGTCACTTCACAAACTGGACTTTTTGAGGAAACTTGAGATGTCGACACTCAGGTAGAGCCCATTTTTGACCAAGTGATCATCCTCACAGCAAGCTTGTCAAACTTTTGCTCTCACCCATCTGAACTCAGAGTGGAAACTCTGAACCCTCGAAGCAAATATTTCACGCCTCTTTCAAATTGGAATAATTTAGCTGCATTTGGGGGGTCCTCAGTACTGCCTGACGTTTACATTAGGAGTAAAAGCGAAAGTAAAATATGGAAGTGAGCTTTCTGTTCTCTCAAGGTGAACGGAAATAGTCCCCAGGTGTTCAGTCACAATGCAGAGAGTTTACGGACAACTTTCTGGGCTCGGATTTCTTAGTGCGTGACTTTTAGTAGAATCAGAGAGTGGAAAGTAAGAGAAAATGCCTTCCCTTGTGTCCGTTTCAGTGTTTGCTCCTCTTATCTGTCAGTGTGGTGTGTTTAATGCAATCTCTAGTTCCGTCAAGGTAAACATCAACGCATACACTGCTATCTATGGCCGAGAAGCGACCTTACCGTGACACCGTATTTGAGAGCAATCCCTTGCAGAGTATCGCTGTCTGTAACCCGATGCTCTATGTATTTCTCCCCCAGGGAGGCCGTGACGCTGGCTGTGCTGCCGTACGAGCGGATCTTGGTCCGGGCCAGACTCTGGGACAGTTCACTCTCTGACTCGGAACCGGACCTGGACCGAGGGAAGATGGGCTGGGCAAATCGTCCTCCTCCATCCCGCATCGGCAGGACGGGCGAGAACTCCGCCATCTTCTCTTGAATAAATAAACAGCCCGTTAGCCTCTGTTTGTTTTAACGCTCCAGCTCCGTCGCTTCAGTGAACTAAATCGCTGATTTAGGCGGCGGAGAGAGTCCCATCCCGGGTCATATGGAGCATGCAACCCCGGGGAAAACAGGCATGTTTAGGGGGGCACTACCACACAGCCCTCTTTTGTCATTGATCCGCTACATTGACGTATGAACGTACAGAACGCGTGCAGGGGCAGACTATAACACAATTTCCGGTTACTGCACTTTCAAAATAAGTGAAGCAGAACCGATTTAGGGCACGGGCTTTATCTGTTCGCTGTTGGTGTGAAAAATTACAAGCAATGACTGAAATATTTCTAAATAATAAGCTCACAAATAGGAGGAAATTAATTGACCAAAGTATCTTGTAATACAATGAGATAAAATTTAGATGTCCTATTTCGCCTGAAAGTGCTAATGTTTTCGTGGTCCTTCATTTCCTGTCCACAGACGTTATGTGAGAATTCCACTGGCAAAAAAGAGGAAGTTAGTAGTAGGCTATAATTTCCGTGGGATTTTTAAAAACATTACTGTAGACCTTTGGGCTTTTTTTTTGTGTGTGTGTGTGTGTGTGTGTGTGTGTGTGTGTGTGTGTGTGTGTGTGTGTGTGTGTGTTGGGGGGGGGGGGGGGGGGGTTCTTCTTTGTTTTTCTACATTACAAATTATACTATAAGAAATAAAGGACTTTATAATAGTTTTTTTTTTTTTTTTTAAAAACAACAACAGATAATGTGTGTGAATCCACTTGTTGCATTGTTTCAGAGTAAAAACCAGCAAATTTTATTGTGAATAGTGAAAAAAAGGAGCTTATCTGTTTTTAAACTGAGTACTAACAAGAAGATATCCACCACATTGGTTTTTGTTTTCTAACTTGGTAAATGGGCAGACAGTGGGGTGATGTCTTTGCCATTAAAAATTAGGTCTTTGTCATTATTCGTAGTAGTGGTATTACTATTATTAAATGTAGACATGTTTGTCAATTTCACCACTAAAATGAGGCCAAAAGCAAAGAGCAGTGCTTTTATCTCATCTTTTAGCTTCGTCTTGTAGAGGCCCAGGATAAGAATCTAGGTTTTGGCCTTCTGGGGGGATGGTGCATTTTTTTCCATTGCTGAAACTATGTGGGTATGTGCTGTTTGCACTTCTGTTTGTCAGCAAGAGTGTGCAAGAACTACTAGTGCAAATTTCATGGAACTTGTCTGGAGGTAATGCATGAGGAAAGAGGAAAAACGAATTACATTACATTACAAATCACTTTCTGAAAACTGGAAAAATACAGCACTGGCTTTGGTGAACGATGTGCTTTTAGTTAAAAAATATCAGCACAGACTGAGTTTTGATTGGTGGCATCAGTCATGCCCTGTACTAGAAAAAAAGACTGCACTAACTCACTTTTCTCATGTGTGTGTTTTGCATCAGGAGCAATGTTATTATAGTCAACTCAAAAACAGGCGTGGAGAGAAAAAACATTTGAATTAAAAGAAATACACTTGAACAATAAAACAAAATGGACTATAACTGAAACAGCACTTTACAAAACTAACTAACTAAATGAAGCAGAACATGTCTTTAGTTCTGGTCTCTAATCAGGTCATATTGCTCAAACCTGTCAACACATCCAGCACTAAGACTGAGATGTGCACATGACTGTGAATCATGCGCCTTCACAAACCTATTCTGAGCTTCTTTTTCTATACATATATGTCCCAAATTATATTAAAACATTAGAACTATAATATTACAGCTAATTAAAACTTAAGCGAAAGAGTGAACCATCATGGAAAAAATCATGGAAAATCCAAACAATAATAAAGCTGATGTGCTGAACACCAATGAGGACTGGAACAAAACTTTACACTGGGTGGGAACATTTGGCAGGTTTGTGTGACTACCAACCGCTGCATGTGACATCTGAGGAGGCTTCTGTGGGAGGGACATGGTCAACAGTCATATGACCGACCATCAATGATAGCAGCATATTTTCCATCATCGCTAGACAGTACGCGGTACAAAAGCATTCGAGGGATTTTCCCAGGCTTGGAAATAATCGGGTCTGCCAACAGAGGAGCTGGCTGTGTGTAGACAGAAATAAAACATTGCCATACTCCCTGCTATTCTGTTGATCTATGTTTTTGGAGACATGGAATGTAAATATGCCTATAAAGCACTCAGCTTCTGTTGTTTAAATGTGCTACAGGCTATAAATAAAAAGAATTTGGCAAACAGCACAAAAACACTCCGATATTTTTCATAGTGCTTTTTAATATTTGAAGTATTTTTTTTTTCATTTCAGTAATAATAATAATAAATGTAACACAATTCAGTGTCAATTGCGCTACATACTGAACTTAAAGGATTTAAACAAAGGATCGATCCTGTACCAATACCAGCGTTGGTATCAATTAGTCATTTCTGGTGTTTGTACAACCACAGTGAGAGCTTGGCTGGCAGACTGGTCAGACAGGTATTATATCATGTTATAACAGGCTTAATGTCAAAATGTGGGTAAACAATTGTGTTGCTAGGCAACATGGTGTGCTGCAGTAGTAGTTTTTACATTCATTTCCATCAGGTCAAAAAGACGTCCGTGGTGATTCAAAGGATAAATGGGCATAATTATTATTAATTTTTATCTCACACGGCCAAAGATTCAGTGTTGGATGAATGAGGCCATAGGAAAAGTCATGAAATATGAGTTACACTACAACCACCAAGGGGGTCAAATTAACCCAAAATGACCCCTTTGGTGGTTCTAGTGCAAGAACAGAATCTGACCCAAATGCTTTAGAGATGGGCGCATTTACATTCTAGATCTTCATAAAAACCCAGTTTTAATACACATGAAAAGCTGAAAGGTGTGTTTTTCTGTTTTATCTAATTACTGTGGAAAGTAAAAATCACAGGGATTTAGTGGTCATTAAAAATGTGTTCAGAATTTGCAAATTGATGATGATTCATTTCATAAGTCATGACACACTGCTGTCCCCTACATGCGCTACCTTTATATAAAAAAGTATCAGTATTGGTATTGGTATCAGCAATACAGGTACTGATTTAATTGGTATAAAAATATGCAATATTGCAATCGGGATGACTCCTGGGTGAGGCCAGGGGCCCCAGTCGGTGCTGCATGCAAGTAAAATATGTCAGTAGAAAGAGAATTAAACAGCCCAATAATGTGAAAGCCAATCTGTGGATGAACAGAAGTCTTCTCATTGTGCATTCATTCGCTGGAAGCCGGATGGAAAGTTTCACTGCATTCTGTCCCTGCTGTCTGTGCACGCCGTGTGGCTCATGGTTATTAAGAATCCAAAGATGCAGTGAAATCTGTTGTTTGTCCTTTATCCAGTTTCCATTTTGGTTAGTTAGTTTTCACTTATTAGTTGATACATGAGTGCCAAAATGTAACTTTCGGGAACGGTTAGCTACATTTTGGTTTAAATGCAGATGCTATAGCCTATGTTGCATTTCTATCAGGCCCGTCTTCTATGGAACAACTTTCCAGTTTGCATTCAAGAGACAGATGCCCTCTTTAGTCTTAAGATTAAGCTTAAAACTTTCCTTTTTGATGACGCTTATGGTTAGGGCTGGATCACGTGACCCTAAACCCTCCCTTAGTCCTGCTGCAATAGGCTACTTGGGGCTTCCCATTATGCACTTAGTGTCTGTTCTTTTCTTACTTCTTTTCACTCTCCATGTGTTTATACACTACTCTTTATTTAATCATTAGTTATCATTAATCTCTGGCTCTCGTCCACAGTCCTGTCTTTCTGTCTTTAGACTGCCATTTGGCTCATTGAATCTTTTCCCTTCATGACAGTATAAATATTTTCTTCTACTGCACTTTCCATGAAGTACTGCATGTATTGTCTAGACTACTGTCTGTCACACAAAATGCCCTAATAAAGTTTTACTGTTCTTTCCACTGTTTGTTGGAAGTGGAAAGCATGGATGGTGTAAACATTATTAGCATATTAAGTAATTTCAAGCTGTTGCTGTGTATATGTTATCTAACACAAAGGGTGCAGGTGCTAATCTGGGATGCACAGGATGTACCTCTGTAAAACCTAATTCACTGAGGAACAACAAGTGGATCGACGATCTCCCGATGATTAATTTATTCAATTAGCTTCTCTTGGTTAGAGACGATGCTGAGGTAATCTCACGGGCTGACATTTTCTAATGGAAATCATGTCATTAAACTTGGAGTACAAAGAGAGAGTGGGAAGTAGGAGCTCGGGGCATTCATTATTCATGTTGCTGTCGTTATGAGATCACACTTTTTTTTATTAAACGGCTCGTTGTTCAGGTCATATTTGCGCCACATCTTTCTCTGAGCACAAGCATATAGGAGGGAGAGACGTTTTTATTGTTTTTAATGGTTGTTTTGTTGCGGAAGTGAAAGCATCACAATTAAAATATAACCCACCTTTTAATCTAAATTGAGCTCTCGGGATTTACTGAGAGGTAAAAATAGCAATAGCAGATTGACATTGCCTGGCCTGCAGCAAGAATCGGATTGCATCACTTGCTTTTTTTGGGGGGGGGGGGGGGGGCGGACAAAGCAAACAAAGGCGACTAGAAAAAGAGGATGACAACCAATAGCAGTGGGTCATCTGTCACATCTGTAACCATGACAACAATGTCTGTAGCCGCCTTACAGTCTGAACCTTTCACAGCAACGTTACTCCTAAAGCGGTTTACCTGCAAGGAGGTTGGTGCCCCCACTACTTCCAGCACGTGGGTTCTAGTTTTAAGGTGGTGCGAGGGGCTGAAGTCAGTTTTACGTGTTAACTCATTAAGCCTCACTGCTGTCTCGCGTTCACCATCAAATGAAACGTTCCACAAAATACTGAGAACACGCTCCGCTTGAGACCCCTACAGGAGCACTTTGGATGATACCCAAAGAAGTGCATTTACTCTGACCCCTACTGGACCATTTTAAATATTGCACCAACGCCAAGTGCCATATATTTTCAACCACCAGGGGGTGTAAGTTAGTCACAAGAAAAGCCTACGACTTTTTGAAACCAAAAAGGGCGTCTGTGACCTCTGAACCCCTGCATATACACCTCTAATTCACTCTGCATTTCTTAGTAGAGTCTTTTCGTAATGAGATCTGTTTGGCTTGGTTTGATTTGATAATAAACAGGTTGTTTGGGAGGGTTTGGTGCCCCAAAAATCTCTAACAGACAGAGTGAAAGACAGTTTCAGAACCACAGTTCAAGTAAAAATGATATAGCACTCACACTGAGAAACACAAATAGCCAGGAGGGTGTGTTCCTACATACAGTGTCTGCACCATAGCCCTCTCAAACCTTTATTACAAACGACCCACTGGTTTATGGCACTGCTTATGATTAGTTTTCCACCCTGAACAGGAATTGCACTGGCAGTCTCCCTCGGCAGATTGTTCCTCACATTATGAGGATGACATAACTTCTATTTTTAACACGAAAGAGAAGGAATCTAAAAGTACACTGTTGCTGTGGCTGCAAAGCTGACATTTATGACAGGATGCACTTTTTATTTTTCATTAGAGCTATTTTTACATAAGTGTTAGTAGAGATGTAAAAACATTCTCTCCAACATCTCTTACATAACCTGATCTGTCTGCTCCACCTGGAGATAAGACAAGATATGGTTTGTTTCTTGTCAAACACGTACTCGCACATGTTACTTATTTCGTCTCACTTAGTTCACAGACTCTTAGTTATTACATAATCATGTCAGGTGGGTCAGGTATGAGCCCGTGTTGAAGGACAACATCAAAGCCCTCTTTGTTCTAGTTACATACAGTATCAATGCTTAACTTGCAATTAAGATTAAGAGGGCCTTTTAACCTGTTAGGAACTGAATATGGTGTACTCTAAAATAAACATAGTGGTAGGTAGCACTTTATTCAGTGTACCTATCTACAATAAGTTTGAAGTTTGTGAATGCAGTACAAGTGCCTTTCCTGTTCTCTCCTCTCCTTTGTAATCTGCAGGCCTTTGTTTAATGACTGCATAAGGTCAGAATGGATAAGGACTTCTGGGAGCTTTGTTCTGGGCTCGCAGGGCTAATTACAGTTCTCATTCTGGTGGAAAATCAAATTGACAACTGCAGGTGAACACACCTGTTTAAAGAGCAAACAACAGAGTGTGTTTGTGAAAGATGAGGAAGTCTGAGGTACAAAATATAAGCATGAAGTGAACACCACTCGTAATGTGCTATAATAGAGTGACATCCTTCAGTGTCCTGTGGAGAAGGTACGTGTACAGGCCTATCTTGAGTTTTCCAGTAAAAGAGAGGCTTGGGGAAAAGTGCTGTGGTCAGATTAAACCAAAATCAAGCTCTTCAGCATCAACTCCACCTGCCATGTTTGCAGGAAGAGTTAAGTATGACCAAAAGGGCATGGAGGTGGAAACAATATGCTTTGGGTCTGTTTTTCTGCTAAGCTTACGGAACAACTTCAGTAAAAATCTCCCTTTAAATCTTCGATGAGAACTTCCTTCCCTCAGCCAGAACACTGAAGATGGGTTATGAATGGGTCTTCCAGAATGACAATGAGCCAAAACATACCGCCAGTGCAAAACACGAGTGGCTAAAAAAGAAATGTGTTTTTATTTCTGTCTCCCTCAATTAAAATGAAACTATCATAAAAATCAAAGACTATTCATTTCTTTGAGTCAGCAAACTTACAAATTCAGGAGGAGGTCTAATAATTATTTCTCCCACTCTATATTTATATTCATTATAAGCTGCAAACTTTGCTTTATCAGGCTTTGTTAACCAATAATGAGTGTGACATGGAGTGATGCATACTGGAGTCAGATTTTGAACCAAGCTTGAGGTGACAGGTAACATCTGCTTTGGGGTTTTATGTTCATGGCTTGCCAGAAACTAATCCCTGTATTTTCTTGAAACTAAACAAAGGCGTTTTTTAAAGGCAGTACTCTCTGAACAGCCTGTGATAAAGACAGAGAACAGAAGCTGAGTTTTAGATGCTGTTTTTTCCACGTGCGGGGGCAGCACTTATTAATAGTTTTGGTCTGAGGGAAGATTTTTACTGTACTTACATAAGAGCACAACTGTACAGTTTACTTTCAGATTCAGATTCTGAGTTTGAAATAAAGCCTTCTGCTTTCAAACTAGACATGCCGTAAACCAGCTTATTCCCTCTATCCTCACATAGTGGAAACACTTAAGTCATCTCCCCCCCCCCCCCCGGCCACACTGGCAGTGCAGTTTTTTTCTGACAGCAGCTCACCGCAACACTCTGGCACAGGAAACTCAGAGAGGGATGGAGTCATGTACTAGCAGATTACATCATCTTTTGGGCATGTGCAAACAGTCTTAAAACTGGATCTTATTAAAGGGCGTATACCTCCACACCACCCAGAGTTCCTCCAAAACCAAAAGGCCCATCTGTCAGTCATTAAAAATACTCTTTGAACTTGAGATTTTGGCATGTCAGTTTTTAATCTGTGATTTAGTAGCAACACAGAGAGTTATGCAGTTTAGTAAATGTGGTATCCTTTTTTTGTGGTGATGGTGGGGGTGTGTGGGGGGGGGGGAGGGGGCTCTGTGATGTCAGGATATATTTTGGTTGATCTGCCAGAGTTTAAATTACTGACTTAAGTAATTTAGTTTGATGGCACATCTCAAAAATAGTTGCATGGGCTGCCCTGAAGACACTGGGCCAACCAGAGATGACTTGCTGACTTTGGTAATCCAATGACCTTTTCTCTGGTGCCATAATCAGGTCAATTTTCATGGTGCTGTACTTACAGACCACCGCATTTCACAAAAATTGGGTGGACTAAGATTCACTTGGACTCACTTGGTTAACAACAACAACAAAAAAAGATATCCAAAAGGTAGAGGTGACATCATAATGTTTTGAAATACACACACACACAATGTGGAGATTTAGTCTTATTTTGGAGGGCAATATCTTGGCTTCCAGTAACACTGTGAATAAACTTGGAGTTGTTATTAACCAAGATATGCCCTTCAATGCACATATTAAACAAATTTGTAGACCTGTCTTCATTCATTTGCACAATATCACTAAAATTAGAAACATCCGGTTACAGAGTGACGCTGAAAAACTAGTTGATGCATTTAGTACAAACCGGATTCCAAAAAAGTTGGGACACCAAACAAATTGTGAATAAAAACTGAATGCAATGATGTGGAGATGGCAAATGTCAATATTTTATTCAGAATAGAACGTAGATGACAGATCAAAAGTTCAATCCGAGAAAATGTATCATTTCAAGGGGAAAATATGTTGATTCAAAATTTCACGGTGTCAACAAATCCCAAAAAAGTTGGGACAAGTAGCAATAAGAGGCTGGAAAAAGTAAATTTGAGCATAATGAAGAGCTGGAAGACCAATTAACACTAATTAGGTTAATTGGCAACAAGATTGGGTATAAAAAGAGCTTCTCAGAGTGGCAGTGTCTCTCAGAAGCCATGATGGGTAGAGGATCAACAATTCCCACAATGTTGCGCAGAAAGATAGTGGAGCAATATCAGAAAGGTGTTACCCAGCGAAAAATTGCAAAGACTTTGCAGTTATCATCATCAACTGTGCATAACATCGTCCAAAGATTCAGAGAATCTGGGACAATCTCTGTGCGTAAGGGTCAAGGGCGTAAACCCATACTGGATGCCCGTGATCTCCGGGCCCTTAAACGACACTGCACCACAAACAGGAATGCTACTGTAAAGGAAATCACAGAATGGGCTCAGGAATACTTCCAGAAACCATTGTCAGTGAACACAATCCACCGTGCCATCCGCCGTTGCCAGCTGAAACTCTACAGTGCAAAGAAGAAGCCATTTCTAAGCAAGATCCACAAGCTCAGGCGTTTTCACTGGGCCAGGGATCATTTAAAACGGAGTGTGGCAAAATGGAAGACTGTTCTGTGGTCAGACGAGTCACGATTCAAAGTTCTTTTTGGAAATGTGGGACGCCACGTCATCTGGACCAAAGAGGACAAGGACAACCCAAGTTGTTATCAACGCTCAGTTCAGAAGCCTGCATCTCTGATGGTATGGGGTTGCATGAGTGCGTGTGGCATGGGCAGCTTGCATGTCTGGAAAGGCACCATCAATGCAGAAAAATATATTCAGGTTCTAGAGCAACATATGCTCCCATCCAGACGTCATCTCTTTCAGGGAAGACCCTGCATTTTTCAACAAGACAATGCCAGACCACATTCTGCATCAATCACAACATCATGGCTGCGTAGGAGAAGGATCCGGGTACTGAAATGGCCAGTCTGCAGTCCAGATCTTTCACCTATAGAGAACATATGGCTTATCATAAAGAGGAAGGTGCGACAAAGAAGGCCCAAGACGATTGAACAGTTAGAGGCCTGTATTAGATAAGAATGGGAGAGCGTTCCTATTTCTAAACTTGAGAAACTGGTGTCCTCGGTCCCCAGACGTCTGTTGAGTGTTGTAAGAAGAAGGGAAGATGCCACACAGTGGTGAAAATGGCCTTGTCCCAACTTTTTTGGGATTTGTTGACACCATGAAATTTTGAATCACCATATTTTTCCCTTAAAATTATAACTTTTCTCAGTTTAAACATTTGTTCCGTGATTTATGTTCTATTCTGAATAAAGTATTGACATTTGCCATTTCCACATCATTGCATTCAGTTTTTATTCACAATTTGTTTGGTGTCCCAACTTTTTTGGAATCCGGTTTGTACTTCTAGGCTGGACTACTGTAATTTTAAAACCAGACAGAAGGCTTTTTATTAAAAGTTAAAATAATTAATTGTTGTCTGAAAATAATATTGACATGAAGGCTATATGCATTTCCAGGAGCTGGAGCCGGTAACTTCTTTTTCTCTTTAATCTTGAAAAGTGCATGACACACTGGAAGAGAGAAAAGACCATTGGTGAAAATATCAATTCTGGGGATCTGGAACATGAAAAGTAGAATATCTAAACAAATGTAACCAGCTAACCTCAAACGCCGGTCATACTTTCCGTATCTCCGGTGTTTTTCACCACTGGTTTGTACACACATACATAAACATCCACTTCAAATTTGCCTACAGGATGATGCTGTGATACATTATTTTGAGACATACGATTCTAATCTGATGTTACAGTCTTAGCAAATTTACAGCAAATGAAATGAAGAACAAATTCCAAGTTTTTTATTTTATTTTATGGAATTTTGTTTTGACGGTTTGCACTGTTTCTTAACTTAAAATGTCCTGTTGTAATTGGAGTGCCAAACTACAACAACACTTCCCTCATGGTGCTTTATATTGTCAGGTCAAGACAATAATGCACAAAAACTCCAAACCCTATGAGCAAGCACTTTGGCAACAGTGGGAAGGAAAAACTCCCTTTAAAAAGAGGGAAACCTCTGGCAGAACGAGGCTCCGGGACGGGGTGGCGATCTGCAGCGGCCAGTTGGTGATTAGGGAAGGAAGATGGTTTTAAAATTAAATTTAGGAATTAAATTTTCTTCCTCCAGGACTTTTTTGTCCTCCTCCAGATTCTCTCTCTGTGTTTTCTCATTCCACAGAGTTTCTTTCAAAGAAGCCTCATGTTTCTGAAGCTTTGCGAGCTCAGCAGACAGACTGTCCTTCTCCTGTTTCAGGATCAGGATTTCGCTGTCCCTCTGCTGAAGCTGCTCTTTAAGACGGTTCATCTCAAGGTCAAAGTTTCTGGTCTTTTCCTGATCTGAACAAGTCTGTTCCTCTTCACGTGACACTGAGTTGTCAGTGAGTTCTCCAGCTTGGATCTCACACTGGTCCAGCTTAGTGTGCATCAGTGAAATTTGGGCCATAAGCTGTTTGATTTGCTGTCTGGCTGTCTATACATCCTCTTTTAAAAGTTGATTTTCAGACGCAGTGGTTAGGAAGGCTTTCCTAACCTGAATAAGGTCGTCCAGTGTACTCTTAGGCAGAGTGCACACAAATTGTGGTTTCTCGTGTTTCTGAAGCTGTGCAAGCTCGGCAGACAGACTGTCCTTCTTCTGTTTCAGGATCAGGATTTTGCTGTCCCTCTGCTGAAGCTGCTCTTTCAGGCAGTTCCTTCCTTCCTTACTCACTATACACCACTACGTAGTTATCATTCATATCTGACTCTCTTCCACAGTTTACACTATAATCTTTCATTTAATATAGTGCAACAAGGTAATTTTCTTTTATAATATTCATTTTATTTGAAAGATTACTTAACAGGGACTGTACACATTAATAAGCTATAATTTACATATTATCCAATGTTTTCCTTTTATGATGCAGTCCCAATTTGATATTTTAAAGTCCCAAAATATAGATCTGTAATGACAAAACTCTGAACATTTATAAACATTTGGAACAATAATATAAAGGAAATACTATAGATACTGACTATTGACAGAAAGTAAACATGAGGTAGTTTTGCTATAGAAGATGGTAAACAAAATAAACGAGAGATATTAACCTCCTAACACCAGAGCACTGATTTTGTATTCATTAATTCTGCTAAATCTTCAGCATCTGATAATACTTTATTTTTTTCAAGAAAGTGATTAGTGCATTTTTACTACATGTCATAAAGATTTAGACATAAAGGGTAATGAGACTGAAATTGACTAGTCCTTTTACTAAGAGAAATTTAATATCACAGGATTGCATACCTGATCAAATTCCGATGACTAAGGTGAAATATAATCTATCTCCAAGTTGGTTGTTCTACACAAGGTTAGTTAACCTCCACCTTTGAGTTACCTCTTTTTTCTTTTTTTTTTTAAACAAATCTTCAGCGCTTGACAGAGAAACGGACTCTGAAATCTGTCAGATAAAATAAAGTCCAATTTAAATCATCTAAATGTTGTGAAATTCTTTCTGTCTAAGCTCTTTTTTCTTCAAATTTTTTATAAAATAAAATTTGACATAAAACTTGCACTTTCCTCCCGGTCATTGCAGCGGAATACTAATTAGGCTGTCGTGCTTCTGTTACCACTAGATGGTGCAAAAAAGCACATATTAATGAGGACACTAATGAGACATTAATAATATATATATATTTATTTTTTTTGTGTGTGGTACTGCATCTTCCACCATCACTGGACCTCAGTTTGCTTCTTTCTCTCTTGTCTCTATGTCACTGTGTACCTTCCCCATGTGAGCCTCTCATTTTTGTTTTACTTTACTTCTCTCCCCTTTGGGTTTAATTAAATAGCTTAAAACACATGCTAACCATTACTCTAATTTAGGTGATTTTTGTAAGATTGAGCGAGCCTGTGGAAGCACAGTATAAACAAGATGGCTGGAAGTCTGACCAAATGCAGACAGAAAATACAAGGCATCTAATATTCCAGCTTTCCTGAAATGTTGTGCAAAAGTTTTGTAATTTATGCTGAGGAAAAAACAACAACAAAAAACCCCAGAACAGACAAATTATGTAAAAACATTTATTATTGAAGTTGTTTTATATTCAGCAGTGCGTTTTACCAGTCTTGTGGTTTTCTTATAATACAGAATCCTTGCATTAACACCTGGGTTTTGATTTAAGGTACAAAAAAAATCTCAGCAGTGACTTTTGTAGGTTCACGTGGTGCACATATAACATTATGTGTACGTGCACACTTTGAATTTGAGATGGCATTTTTTATCATTTATATAGCTTTTATGAATCAGAGTATTATTAACAAGCTCAAGCAAGGAAGCAGTTTTCTCCTTTAGCAGAGTGTCCACCAGGAAGAGAAAAAACAGTAATGGAAAAAAGAAGCAGATATGCTCGTGGAAAAAGTGCATGGATATAAAAACAGTACAGCTCTTGTGAGGAATGTGAGGCTGATGAAAACATTTTTGGTCAACAGAAACATGATGTTCACAGGTGATGACTTCATGCCAGGATATTGTTCCTATTACACATAAACAGTATATACAAGTTTCAAGTAACTCCTGAATTAGTCCTGTTATACCCATCTCGAGCTAAAGAAAGTCTACTTGATGCGCACACAGCGTGGTGTCATCTAATATTTCATAAGTGACCTCTTACTGCTGAGAGTGTGGAAGTTTGAGTGGAAAGTTAAAAGTGAGATGTAGTTCAAAGAAACATTTCACGAGCAGTCGCAACCTGAGAAGTCAAAGTAGAAAGTTTTGTGCAAACCTTTTGCTAAACCTTCCTCGCACCTCATTGGACTGCTCGAAGAAGATGCCGCTGTGAACATCACACATTTAAAAAAAAAAAAAAGTAAAACCATTGTACGCCATGATGTAAATCTCTCTGTCACAAAGCCAAACCTGAGCCAGTAACCATTATGTCTACTATCGATACTTTAAGCACTGCATGTGTTAGTCTTTGGCATGGTTAAGCATCAGTGAAACCAAGTATGTTAAGCAGACATCTGTAGGAGCAGGTCAAGGCCTTAATAGCCATGACTGGCAATAATATCACGGTCCATTTACAGCACAACCGCAGCTTTGCTTACTCCAAAATATCAAAACAGTTAGAACTTCCTGTCAAGAAAATAAAGTGATCACAAAAACTAGCAACAGAAACTGAACCGTATCAAAACAAGATCATAGAATAAAACAGTAAAGCAATATCGCACTGATAAAGTATACATTTTATACGAGGGGCGAGCCAACAGCTACTGCAGGGTGTTTCAAATCAAACCATAGACTGTACATGTAGATGGACACAGTGAAGAAAGAACCCTAAACGTGAATCCTTTTTAATGACCAGCAGGGGGCGACCCCTCCGTTTTCGAAAACATCTGATTATATAGAAGCCTATGAGGAAAATGACCTTACTAATGGCTATGTTAACATCCTATTTAATAAAACACAATTTTTAATTTAGTAAATTTGCATCAAAAATGAATATAAAATAAGGATACAACTTAAGGTGGACCCTCCTTGTGACTAGCCAGTTTTCAGGTTTTAAAAAATATGAGACTGCATAAAACAATAGGTAATGTTGCAGTGGCTATATCCATCTTTGATATACAGTCTGAGTGGGGCTGACAGTACAGTACCAGCACTGGCTAAGAGACCTGGTGCACTTTTTGCACGCCTTGTTAGCCACTCCAACTCAGCAGTACTTCTGGCTTTACAAGGCAGCTCTAATAAACAACACCTGCTCATGTAAACTGTTGCCAAGCGCGCTGCACAACACTGCACAACAGCCCTTGTTTTCACAATGCTAACATTCAGCTGTATAGTCAGGCATTCAGGTCAGCAGTCTGGTATTTATCTCCAAGCAATAACCACTGTGTCTCTAGCAGATTAGGCAAGCCTTGAATGACATCACTTCTTGAAGCTAAAGTCATCACTAAACTTCAGAGCTCTCTGTATCGCTCTGATGAGTGCTTAATCAATACAGGAATTCCACAAGACGCTTCAGCCTCAATAGCAAGCTATCAGGACACAAAGGTCACCATTAGTTACTGTCTTTATAGAGCTGTTATTGATGTTGTTGGTACTTGTTGGTAGCTCACATAATTGTAGAATTGTAAAAACGGGAAACAAAGCAAGTAAAAAGTGGGGAAAGAATGTAAAGGCTCAAAAAAAGGGGGAGCAGCTGAAATGAATGACTAAAAACTAAGATTTACAGCTTCAATAACAACATAATAATAAACATATAAGTATGAACATGTGTACGGAGAGGGCAATTCCAGTTATTTCCCTTCTTCTCAGATGTATGTTCAGGTTTAGCATGCCTTGCCCCGCAGTTTGGCACAAGACTAAAGTTTCCACACAGTGAGATGAGAAAGACCAGGGCATTGGCTGAAATTATTCCACACAATGAGATGAAAAACAGGATTGGCTGGGAGACTGGTGTCGTGGCGTCCCTACACATCCCCTTCCACTCGCCTCCTGCGAACTGGAGAGGAAAAGCACAATAAAACGAGAGGTGAAAGACTTAAAGAACACACGAATAAAACCAACTGTAAACATGCTACACAATCTTAACCCTACGCAGGCTTGTTAGTTCATCATGAAGACGCTGAGTGAGTCATCATGAGCTGTGTGGTTAAAATGTACACCTATTTATACAGTGTGTGTCAGCATGTGCAGAAAACAAGAAGTGAGATGTCGTCACTCTCAAAGCTGCATATCACGCAGTGTCAATGTTCACACGGTTAATATGGTGAACGCTCCATTCAAATACTGTGAAACTAATCTCCGTTATCACTGATGCACTGACACACGTGGGAGCCACACCCATGCATCACACCTGTGCTACCACGACTCTGTCTGGAGGAGGAGCTAAAAGAGAGAGCAGAGGTCGTCACTGCGGAGTGAGATATTGAACAGATGTTTCAACTATGTCATCACACTCCCATAAAACAGATGACTAGAGGAAGGCGGGGGAGGGGGGGGGCGGAAACGGCTCGCCCGACTTTTGCGAGTTTAAACAAATCTCAGAGTGTCGAGTCTGTGCGTGCTGCGTTCATACCCAGGTCGTTGTTCTTGGTGATAGCTGCGGCAGCTCTGGATCGGGGCCCTTGCTGGGTGAAGTGGTAGCCAAATTTCACTATGCTCTTGTTCTCTTCCAACATTTTAGCAATCTCCATTTCTACGGTAGTACCCAGCTGTTGTCTCTACAGTACGCACAAATAGATACAGTTCATTAGAGAAAAAAATACAACAGCTTGTTCAGCTAAACCAAAATTACAGGTGTGAAATTTCCCCTTCCTCCTTTTCCATTACTGGAACTTCTGAGCTAATTGTTACTGTACCTGGTTGTCTATTTTGATCTCTGTGAGCATGTCATTGTCTCGCAATGCATCAACCAAAGCCTGCACTCCTGCCCCGGTGATGAAGTTGGACTCCAAATTCAAACTTCGCAATGTTTTGTTTTCCCGCAGCATGTCGCTGAACGCCTGGGAGGAAGAAGGCAAAGATGTGAGTGTGAAGTTCTCAGGTGTCTGCAAAAGCCACGAGAAGCATATCAACCACTCACCACAGCGACTGGGTCGTTACTCCGCGTGGCTGCCAGGCTGAACTTCTTGACGTGCGTGTTCTTCTCCATGGATTTGGCGAAGTCCTTCAGCGTGGGAATCGGAATGTTCTGGAAAAGCAGACAAAGACACTGCCATTGGTCCGGGGACTGACCAGCATATACATACACGCACGTTTCTACATACCTTAATGTTGTTAAGGTTGACCTCTGTTAAGGTGCTGTCATTGCTTTTCACCCTCTGCAGAGTGTCTTCTACGTTAGTGGGATTGGGAGGCTCATCGAACACTGGGTTCATCTTCTCCCCTTTTACCACATCTAAGACACAAACGCAAGTGTAGGTCAGCAGATTTTTCTCTTCCGAATAGTTGAGTTAACTGGGATAAATTACGTTTAATACTCACTGTTGTAACCCTCTTTACTTCCTGTTCCATCATATGTCTGACTACTGGTAACCAGTGTGTGAACACCCAGGATCGCTGCGAACGAAAGCAGACGGTATTTTCAGTGACTGAGGCTAAGACCACAGACCAGAACATACATGGATACATGTATGCATGCATGTTCTCCAGTGTGGACAAAAGTAACCAATTCTAAATGGCATAGCAGGCCACTGGTGTGATTTTGCTCAATGCCCTTTTTATTCCCCCCATCAAGACACACAGTAAAGGAGTGAAAAGAGCTTGTGTTTTATTGTCCCAGCACAGACTGAGCCCAGAGAAAGTTCCCACCACTACAATACAGCCTTGTCTTCAATCACACCCACTTAAACACTTGTGTTTTTGAAGCCTTTCCACAAAGACTCTCTGAAGTATTTTCTCATTCTTACCTGCGAGATCACACAGCTCCGTATCCGTGGCACTGGAGAGCGCTTCCTCCAATTCTGGATCAAGGGTCGTGACCTCCTCCTTACGTGTTTCTATTGGCTTTTGCTTAGGAACAAACACTTTACCTGTGGGCAAACAAAGAGAACACTTCAGTCAAATTTCAAAGGAGTCGAGTAAAAACAGATACTTTTCTATTTAAAAACAAAACAAACACATAACTGTTAATAAACTCCCTTAGACCTACTTACTTTTTACTTTAACATCAAGTTTTGGGACCATGGATGATGTATCACAGTCTCATTTTAGGCCATTTCTACACAATTCCTTGCAGCATATTAAGCTTCATTTAAGAGCAACTACGGTAGTTACACTGACACTGACTGTCACTAAAGGATTTTAAATTGCGAATTACTTTTTAAACTGGTTACATTTCTTACAAGAGGTTAAGTGTGCACAAGACTCGCTCAACTTGGACCGCATTGACAGTTACAGTATTGCCATGGTAACCCATCAGAGGGAAGAAACGGAAAGCACAAAGGAAGTCATGGAACAATGACTTGAGTCTAATCTAAACTGCACTGCTGGGGCAACCAAACACTTGCACTGGGCAGAGAGACCATCCAGTGGGTGCCATTTGTTGCCTCTCCATTTGCCCGTCTTCTTAAACAAAAACACCCCGGGAACAGCCCTTCATTTCCCCCCTCCCCCTCCTAAATCAGTCAAGCTGCTCAAATTGCTCAAACCGGTCCCTAGTGGGGTGCACTGGCACTTCCTGAAAGCCAACAAACATTAAATACAGTCATCAGGCAGCATCCTGTGCCAGTCCCTCTGGAGCGAAATTCAACTCGCCAGAAACAAGGAAAAACCAGGGCCATAGAACGACGGATTTAAAACTGGATTTAAAAACTCAAAAGGCATTCACATGGACTGTACATAAAAGATGATGATAGTAATGTATACGTGCCTCAAAAAAAAAAGAAGGAAGAAGAAATAAAATCTTTGGCTCAAATCAATTCTCATTCAAAAAGCTTCTCCCATGAAATACTAGATTCTAGCAGTAACTTATCTAATAGGTGTCAAAGGGAGGCATGTTTCTCCAATCAGGTTTCAATTGTAACTTAAAGCAGAAGGCACCGTCTTCGTGCACTAATCTGTTTTTGCATTGTTAAAAAATCTCAACATCTACAAATGAGCAGTTTATCACTATCACCGTTTACAAATGAAAACTTTATTTACTAACTCAAAGTTAACATCACAGATACAGCAGGTAAGGTTAGGTCAACTGAAGCTGCAAACCAGTTTTTCCACCATCGCCGGCATTTACAGCAAACCGCAGGCTTTTGTTATCTCTTCCAAATGATTCTGATCATGTGGCTTTGCTCACCACATAACCAGGTAACAGTAACCAACACGGAGAGGTAATTACAGAACATGAGCAAAAACAGTACAAAACATGTATACCTACTAATAAATATAGGAAATCTTTGGACGTCTGTCCATCTGTTTTCAGCTATTCAATTCGCTCTTGTTATTTGGGTGCGTAAGGCTAACCCAGGTTACACATTGTACTAGTGTGTATTCAACCAGAATAATTAAACTAACTGAACTATTATCATGAGCAGTGAATTTGTAGTAATAGGCTTAGTTGACTTGCAGTATCACATCAGTATAGCTTTGTTACATGGACGCTTAAAGCCATATGCTTCAACTCTGAAAGCAATTCATGAGAAAAACTGAGCACTGTGAGCATGTGGAACACATCTGCTGTGTGTTTGTATTTTCCTTGGTGCAACAGTAACGCCCTCCACTGTAACCTAAGCAAACAAAATGCTTATCAGGCTTCTATCGATCACACATCTTCGCCGCTCCACAGTGTAGCGCTTTACACTTTCGCCTAACAACTGAATAGTCCATGCTTCACTCCCAGGAGGTGGCACAAATAACTTTGGAGTTGCGTCAGGAAGGGCATCCGGTGTAAAAATCTGCCAAATCAAAAGTGCGGAGCTCTACACTGTTACAGTTTTTCTCAAATGCTAAAACACAAAAGCCAACCCTCTAAACCAAATAACCAGTTGTCTAAACACATTTACTAAATCTAGCCATCATTTACCAATATCATAAACACATGTCACATGAAGACAATTCACAGAACACAATCCTCCGTTGTCATAAATCTAAACACATCTTTCCTTGCTAAAACACAAGCTGCAAAAGAACTCTGCTCATATTCTCAAATGAAAGCTCATGTGATGCAACATGCTTGCCACAGTCAGCAATATTTGAACACAATGACCTGGCGTCATTCATTACACACAACGACTCAAAATTGAAGACACCTGTTGCTAATGCTGTGACCACATGTATAAAAGCAAGTTCAGAGTGCACAGTATGCTGAAGATTCCAAACAAACACAACGGATGAAGGCAGAGTCAGGGGAAGAGGAATTCGATGCAGAGGAGGGAGAAGAGCTGGCCCTGGAAGAAGAGGAGCAGGCCAACAAGGAAGAGGAGTTCAAATGAGAGGAGGAAGAGGAGCAGGCCAACGAGGAAGAGGAGTTCAAATGAGAGGAGGCAGAGGAGCAGGACAACGAGGAAGAGGAGGAGGCCAACATGGGAGAGGAGAAGGTCCAGGGGGGAGAGCAAGACAACCTCGCGCCATCATTACGGACGAGATGCGAGCAACAGTCATTGACCATGTCATTGTCCATGGCATGACAATGGCTGAAGCAGGACTAAGAGTCCGTCCACACCTGAGTAGGTTCACCGTGGCCACCATTATCAGGGCATTCAGACAACACAACAGGTATTGAACTCTATTGCTTTCTCTGTCACAATACAGTTTTACAAACCTGTGAAAGTAGTCTATTGGTTTCAAATCAGTTGTGACTGTATTGTAACACATGTCAATTGACAACACATGTTTCTTTCTGTAGAGTTGAAAGAATGCCACATAGAGGTGGGAGGGTTGCTATATTTACAGCGGCACAAGAAACCCTCATTGTGGATATGGTTCGTGGGAACAACCTCATCAGACTCTGGGAGATCAGAGACAAAGTCATTGCCGATAATGTCAACTTTGAGAGCACTGACGATGTCAGCTTGGCCACAATAGACCAAGTTCTCCGGCACCAAAAGACAGATGAAACAGGTCTATAGGGTTCCCTTTGAGCGCAACTCTGCGCGACACAAAGACCTACGTTACGAGTATGTGCAAGTAAGTTTACATCCATGTTCACAGTACAGTTAGTGGACATACTGTGTTGCTCAGTGGCCTACATTACTAATGCACAATACTGTGCTACCTGATTGACTGTTGTTCTGAACACCTGTGCACATTTTCACAGAGGATAATACAGTTGGAGACGATGGCCAGACCTCATGATTACCTCTTCCTGGATGAGGCTGGCTACAACCTGTAGAAACGAAGGCAAAGAGGCCGTAACATCATTGGCCAAAGAGCCATCACCGAGGGGGGGGGGGGGGTAATATTACCCTTTGTGCGGCCATGGGTTCGGAGGGGCTTGTCCACCGGCATGCTGTCCTTGGGTCTTACAACACCCAACGTCTCTTCACCTTCCTAGAGGAGCTAAAGGACATCCTCCTGGACCACCACCAACACCATCCTAGGCCCGCACATCACATTGATGTGATCATTTGGGACAATGTCCGCTTCTACAGAACAAACCAAATCAGAGAGTGGTTCACCACCAACAGTGACCACTTTTTAAACGTCTGTCTGCCACCCTACTCCCCTTTCCTGAACCCTATAGAGGAGTTCTTCTCATCGTGGAGATGGAAGGTTTATGACAGACAACCATACACAAGAGACAACCTCCTAAGGGCAATGGAGCTGGCCTGTGTTGACATCCCAGCGGAGGCCTTCCAAAGATGGATTTGCCATTCCAGGGCGTTTTTCCCGCGGTGCCTGGCAAGAGACAATATAGCCTGCGATGTGGATGAGGTGATGTGGCCCGATGCAGCTCAGCGACATGATGCCGCACAGTGACTGTGGTGTGAATAATGTAAATTAAAAAAAACTTCACACCTTCACACCCTGATCATGTTTTCAAGAGTACTGTTGTGTGCAATAGATTCTGTTTTTGCATTGAGTTGTGTTACAGTAGTGTACGTACATGCAGGATTTCCTATAGATTTATACTCTTCATATGAAACACAAATCTAAATGCCTAATCCTCTGCAGAGATCTACGACGATCCGTTACTGTATAGTTTCTAAAAATATGCATTGGCAGTTATGAAACAAAGAACCTTCTCACAAATTGAGCATTGTGTTTTTAATTGTTTTGCTGTAGTGTGTAATGATGTGTATAATGTTTACATTTTTGAAAGCTTCAAGCTGCTCTTTTGTTGTGAAAGTTTGAGTTTTGCAGTGGGAAGGTGTGGTTGTGTTTATGTAGCTTTAGAAAAGGGTGTTGTGTTTAGACATTGGGGAACATGGTGGAAACATTTGTGAAATGTCTTTTAGCATTTGAGAAAAACTGTAATAAGGGAGCAGCTAAAAGTAGCTTCATCGATCATACATCATCTGCTCGTTATCTACAGATAACACATCTTAGACAGAGGAATAAACAACAGAAAAGATGGATAATGGAGAAGCGACAAAAACAACTACAACAAATTCAGCTGCGAGAGGGTTAAAAATGGTTACCATGGAGTCACACTGAGTGTTTTTCTCAGAAATTATGTGAAGTTTGAAACTAGAGACATAAACACTCATGACCACATTAGTTATCAGCAGGGGGTGAGTCTAACAATGAAAAGAGAATCAGCTGCATTCCACAAAACCACAGTGATGTGAGTTTTCCATGTTGTCACTGCAAACACACACACACGCACACACTAATTTCCTAAGAGGCCATGGTAAGGTCAGTGGAACACATCAGTCCATGTTTCCTCTCTGGTGAGGGAGTAGCTTTCAGATTCCTATCTGTGGAGATCCCGACAAAAGGAACTGCTTCATCTCATAAAAACTTTCCTACTTTTCCCACTGAGGTTTCTACTCTACTCACTCGTCTGCATTTCTGGCTTTTTGCCACATAAAGAATTTCACCTTTTGTTTCCTCTAAGAGGTGGATAAGAGTGCCACAAGTATGTCACAAAACCCATCAGAACAAGTTTCACACGGAAAGATTAGGATATATCAGTCTGACATTAAACCCATACGGTTTGGCAGACAATCATACTACTATGCTGTGAGTTCAAGCACAGTACATACTATATAGAGTATAATATATACTATACTCTATGTAGTATACTTCAGGCCAACATGGTTCAAAAATATGTTTCAGGCTTGCATATAAATAAACATATCTATTAAAAGCATCAATTAAAACATAGTTTCAAAATGTAAAATCCTTCCTCCCTTCTTTAGTATTAGCACACCCTCCCAACACTGCTCTATGCTGAGCAGACATGCTTATATGTAAGTGCAAGCATGTCTTAATAATATCTGCAAACACAGGTGAAGAGTAATTACTGCTAGGTCTGCAGGTGCACCCTGAATCTCCATCCCCCGAGTAATACAGCACTAACATGTAATAGCACCTTGTTGCCGGTGTTATTGGTGATTAGTTGGTCGCGCTGTCGAGAAAAAAGCAAAAAAAAAAAACAACCCACCTTTTTTCTCTCCAGTGAAAGGCACTATATCGTCTCTGTCCTTATACTCCATGGCTTCCTTCTCCAGGTATTTGAGCAGACGTTCTCTGTCGAACGGTCCACTGGCTGTCTTAGACGTCTGGTCTTTTTGACGTAAACCCGCTGGGAGAAGAGCATTCTGGGAACAAGACATGGAGCCACATTAGAGCTTAAGACCTCAGTGCACTTATGCACCGTAATGAAGCCGCAGCACAACTCCTTGACCAGACTTTCATCAAATCCATTTAAGCAGGCTTTAAAAGCCTTTTCCACACATTGAAAAAGTTGCACAATCCAAGCTAAACAATATTTGGCACCATTTGTTAGAAAAAAGAACAAAAAACATTTCTGCTAGTGTATCCTCTGCATCTTCCGGCCTCTGTGTTAGTTGCCAGAAGCAGGAGTTTGACAGTCACATGAGAAATTAAAACATGAAATACAAGCTGCTCAAAAAGGAAGTAAAAGAATACTTTAAAACCAGTTGAACTTGATTAATCCAAAAATGCAGCTTGTGAATATTTAGTTGTGGGTGAATAAAAAAAAAAAAAAAAAAAAAAAAAAAAAAACTTGGCAGAGAGCAAACAAGGCCGTGTGTTAATCTATACACACAGCAACAAACAAAATTCAGTGCTTTGTTTTGCATCCACACCAAATGAGATTTCATCTCTTCACCGACATGAGACCCAGAAATGATTATTTTCCCATTGCTGCTGACTGTTTCCTGTGGGCCCCGTGTGGTCGCCATGTAGACCGATTTGCCTCACTGAATGGAAATTAAAGAAAACGTCCAGGGGCTTGGAGGGGATTTCATTACGCTGTACAGCTCTTCTCACAAAGACTTGGCAGCCTGAGCCGCTGCAGCTTTAAATTATTTTCCAAACCATAGAGACTGGAGTGGGAAGTGACTGTCAGAGCACACGAGAAAAAAACCCACCATTACATGTGAATTAGTGAGGTTAAAGGCATTCCAGGGGGGAAATTTCCCAACCATTAACCTGTCACAACCAGGTCTACTTTGCGCCATTTGGCACTACAACCACAACAAGAGACGTAAAGTTGGAAAAACGATTAGTCATTTAACAAATCTAATGACCCACTTGTGTCTGCATAGTGTTTATTTTATTTTATTTTGAGATAAGCCAATAAATCCCTTTCAATAAATCCTTTCTCTAAATGAACTTCCTCCCACTGAGGAGCCCTGGAGCTCCTCCAACCTGCATCGAGCCCTGACCTCAGGGTCCATCTCCTCGAGGGCCGTCTCCAGCTGTTTGAGCTCCTCTGCCGACAGTTTGTTGAGGATTTCATCTTCATCGAGATCCTTGTATTTATCCAGATCCTTCTTGTAGGACAACGCCATGGTACCAGCTATAGCTTGCTAAGCAACACCGAACACCAGACCACAGCCACACTGCTCTTCTCGGGATTACTGCTCCAAACCAGGAAGACACTACCTGAAAACAAGCACACACACACACACACAAATAAATTAGTGATGAGCGCTGGATGGTGCATACATTTCATTTTATTATGCTGACTCACAAAAAGACAATTTTATTTGCATGTCGTTAACTGAGATAAAGATTGTTTATCTTATTGCTGTGAACCAACACTTGATCACAGCTGGGCTGGATAATAAGGCCTTGGGATGATGTAATGATGGGTGAACACACACCCAACACACACAGAGCTGGAACAAAGAACTTTCTCAGGCTTGGACAAAACATCTGACCAATCCCATAAGGATCAACTACAGCTCTTTGCAAATGAAAATTTTGAGAAAGTTTATAAAACACTATCAAGACAGAAGAAGAAATAAAGGAAGCTTTTTCTAAATAAAAATGAGGAAATGCATGTGTCTCTTTGTCTTTTGGGACTGAAAGGCTGAGCATAACATTGCAGTTAAGTTTAAATAAAGCTCAGATAAGCGAAGGAGTTAGTGACTGAGTGTGTGTCCTTTCAAATAAAATCAAGAGGCAGTTTCCTCTCCCACGCCACAGTCCGAACACAGAGCGACCTCGTGATTTTCCAAACTCCCTGCAGGACTCCACAGATGCTACTTCTCCAAATAATTGGTGTACACTTTTGGAAACACACTTAAACTTGTATTCTTTTAAAACAACTGATTTTTGTCACAGTGAAAAGAAAAAACAGTTGTGCCCCTCTTCTGCAAGAAAAGCAACTGTGCATGTAAGTGTATATTTAGAACAGACATTCTTTCGTGGCTGCTCCAGTAGTGTAAAAGCAAATAAACCAAGGAACCTCATTGCAGTTGTTACCTATAGATTAGTGCCACATCCATTATTACATTCTGACCGGATTCTCAAGTTTGTAATAAGAATTTATGACTGTCACTTTCCAAAAATATTACAGCAAACTCCTGGTAACCAGAAAAATGTTTGCAGTTGTACTAACCAACAGTCATCCTGATGTTGAATGCGCAACACACTCAACTGTACATGTCGCCCAGTGGGAGGCAACCTGCCTCCAGACAATCGCAGTCTGACTCAGACTGTAATCACTATCAGGCTGGTGAAGGTTTGCAAATAATTGCTCATGCAACCAATCGGAGTCAATCTGTGCCAGTGATACGACTCGTCTCTGATGCTTCTCTTTGCAATCGAAGACTCGACTCTCTGGTTGCTAGCTGTTTGCACTCTGATTCTTTTCTTAAATAAACATAAGGCTGCTGAGTTCCTTTGTGATTTTACAATTAAATTGCCACTCTGCAGTAACAATGTCACTACTTGTGGAGGAATTTCTGCTTTCGAAGTTCTGGCTGGACTCTGAATGTCAGGACCAAATGTAAATTTTAATTACCAGCTAGCTGGCATTTAATTGCAGACTGACAACAGACTGTCTCCATCTTATTGCTATTATTATTGCCATCTTGATGCACCAAAGTCAGCCTGGGGACAGCTGACTGTGAGTGGTCTCAGACTGGGTCCCCCTTCTTCAAAGTAACAATTTCAAAGGTAACACAGGATGTTTTCCAACCTCTGTTTTCCCTTGTGTAACTGAGCACTACAGAAAAAGAACAAGTGCGTGCACATTCAAAGAAATGATTTAGTTGCCACAAAAAAAAAAAAAAAAATTGTAATAAACATTGTGATTCAAATGTTGCTGCTTTTGTATGTTTTAAGGATCAAACTAACACTTGGAGCCAAATCATTTACAGACACTGCCACATCTTTTGTTTTATAACAATTTAGCCAAAAGTCAAGCCTGCCAGAAATATTCATTTCATTTGTTTAACATAACAGATTTTGTTTTGTTTGAGAAAATTAAAAAATCTTCATTGAAATATTTTAAAATCTTTCATCTCCTTGTCACACTATTGATGAAGATTTAGTCAATGCAATGTGCTCCCCGTTGCTGTCTGGCTAGTTTCTCCAATCAAGGGAATTCCCGAGGAGTCCAACAAGGCCGGTGTCTCTCACACCATTCAGTTCATTGTCTCAACAATCCAGGCTCTGTCCTCATCTAATTTTCCCCCCCATCTCCTCCATTACTGTGCTACGGCTACACACATTTATTTCTGAAATGACTGCAATAGTCATTGCACGGGCATTCACAAGTGTGAGTTCCAGCAGATGAAGCTCAAATGTCTTCAATGATGACTGGAAAATCTAAGCTCACAAATGTAATAATCTACACTTACACTGTTATCTTGTTCAATTCTATGCTAATCAATCCTATCACTGCTAACAGTAAGGTGGTGAAGTCGTCATGCAAGTTTATAAATTTCATTTTTACAAATTAAACACCTACGGAAGAAAATCCAAGAAACTGCATGAGAGGAAAACAGTACTTTTGTTGAACACAGTCTACCTTTTAGATTTTATGTCACAGGACAGGAAAAAAAAAAAATCCCATGCATCCAAATCATATGAAAATCACACTGCATGCTCCAAATACCACAACAGTCGCCTGGCCTGCGATCATGGAATGGCACTAGGATACGTTTCTCGTGACATCATCACAAGCTTTAGCTCATTCTGGAGGAGGAGGGTTATTGTGCATTTTTATGATCAACACCGAGTGTGGGGGAAACAGGCATTTCTGTGGCTGGGAGTATAACCTGATTTTATGGCTTTGCAGATGTCTTTCCTTTTACTTGTTCTGGAATCCTAACACTATTTATCCAGCTTTCTCTCACTTTCCACTTCACTGACAGATTATTGAACACATTAGAAAAAAGACAGACAGAAAAGAAATGGAGCACGGAGACAGAGATAATGATAACAATAGGTTAGCTCAGGCCGAGCTGGAGACACTGGAAGGATCCATTAGTCCAATCTGACTGATTCCTTTCTCCTTCACCTCCTCGTCTGCTAATCCTTCAAGAGAACAACAGATGGCTCAAGGCCAACAACACTGCAAACCTGCCTGCATGCTACACTCGCCTGTCCACTCAGGCTACACACAGACCCATATAAATATAACAAGCGCTTTGGGTGCCTTGAAAAGCGCTATATAAATCCAATCCATTATTATTATTATTAATGTAAATTCACCTGGAGGTCTCCCCCCCTGCAGGAGACATCTGCAAAGTTAAACTAAAGTTTTATTCTTGAGAATCTGTATCACTTCAACCAAAGTTTCATGGGAACTACTCTGTGCTCCAATTTTACAGCAAGAGTAGTGGCCCCATTCTTCAGGATATTATCCAAGACAAATGGAGAGAGTGCAATGTAAAATATCTGGTTCTACCTTTAGCATTATCTCAGTTTCAGGCCAAATGTGGGGCACTATCCTCTTTCCAAAAGTGACAGCGTCTGATATCTAATTGCGTACCTGCTGTGATACGTTATTAGACACCACCCCAGATATGCCTAGAGTAAATGCTATAACCTGATGGGAGCTACAAGAAAACATTAAGTTCATCTCAGTCAAGCGTAATTCTTGCCACAATGGGTTTGATCTCAGCAGGCAGAAGCTGCACAAATAGTAATTTGCAGCCTAAAGATGAACAGGAAGCACTGACTGGTATTGCATTATTACAGAACACCACCCTAACTGCAGCACAAAAAGACTATAGTTAGAATGACCCAGCTATGCTACTCATGGGAGACAACTCTGTACTTCCACCTCCCACCTACTCTCCTCCAGTTTTACGCTCTGCTGTTCCTCTCTCCACCCTGCTGTTACTCACTTTGTGTGTGTGTGTGTGTGTGTGTGTGTGTTCAGTCTCTCCAGGTGCCTGAAAGTGTTTGAAATGATAGAAAACAGATGGAACAGAGAGAAAACAGAGAGGCTTGATCACACTGATACTGAAATATTACTATGCATATTAAAGTGAAAACAGTCATTGATATAGGAGTCAGGAAAAGGAGAAAAGTGTTTGAAATATGATACTGCCAGGGTAATAGTTTCATTTTTATTTAATAGCTAAAAAGCTAAGTCATAAAAACAAAACTTTGCACTCACACAATGTTTCCTAACAGCTCCTTTACAAAGCGGACAAGGGTGAGACAGGAAGTGGGGTGGTACTCTAACAACCATACACGATTTGTGTATTCCCTCTGACCTGCCCGCACACTCCAGACACACCACATTATTATATAATGAGAACGGATTCAAGGAGTGGCCTAGCCTTCAGCTCACGGGGGGGCTAGGGTATGAATACAGGCTCAAGAAAACTCATCACTTCTTTGTAAAAACTAAAGCCACCATTCACTACCATGGCTCAGAGCCAGGTTTCACCCTTCAGTGAAAGGTATGCGGGGTAAACAAAACCTATTTGAGAAGCCAGTTTATCTGCAATACTGCAGTGGTGGCAGTTCAAGAAGAAAAAAAAAAGAAAAAAAAGAAAAGTCAATTCAGCAACCACCACAACATTATTATTTGGCTACAAAGCATGACTCTCAGATCCAGGAAGGAGGCCTCCTGCCCTGGGGCTTAAAGGCAAAAAACCACAAGTACCCAAGCTGACGTCTTGGGCCACACCCTTCATTCACCACTGAGTCCAGCTTGGTGAAACTACCATTGTGAACACACCAATAAACCCTCACGCTAAATCTTGAGCAAAGAATGTGTCAGAATACTTGCGACACAGGTAAAATGACTTTGCACTTTGATGACAAGAAGTACAAAGTCTTCCCTTAACCTCTAACAATGGTGTGAGCCATCCCACCAAAGGTATGTCCTTTAAAAAACACAAAAACAAACAACTCTTGTCTCGGTCAAATAGAGAAACACAGGCACTATTCATACCGCGTTTCTAATTATTTGTCTGGCTAGCAGGGATGGGCAGCTCACATTATATTGGACCTACATTCTGCATAGCATTAGCAATAATCATACATACAGAAGAGAGAAGACCCGGGTTAATCTGCAGTTACACCACATACCACACAGCACTACTAACATAATAAATATCAAATATGCTACTTTTGGTGAAAACTTAGCTGGTCTCATCTTCTGGAGACACCGCGGGCTACGGAATGGCGTTAGCTAACCCGTTCTTGACATGTTTATGATTACCACGCTGACAGCAGCCATAATGATTGTAATTATCACCGCCTAGCAAAATCCGCCACACTTCAGTTCAAGCCAGAACAAGCGGTTCATGGGGCACTTGCTCTGCTAACTTAGCTGCACGTATCGGACGGACACTACCATGGGAAACAGTCCGATGAAATGTAGAAGCTAACGCGCTAACCTTTGCAGTTCACTCAAGTTGCTAGCCGTTTAGCAGCCACAGTGAACATACTACAAATGACAGCAGGCAAAGCTATACAGTTGTTCGTGATGAGTGATTTCCAACCTCAAACAGTCGTCTATTTCCTTACCTGAGGCTGATGGGACCTAGCTAGGGAATGTCCAAATAGCACCAGTCTTCCCAATGCGATGTCTTCTGTGCTTGACTCCTCACTCAGGGTAAGGGCGGTAACACAGGAAAAGGGAACCGAACAGTATATGAGTAACGTCTGGTTGAACGAATAGGATGGTAGTATCCCAAGCCTCAACCAATGGCACTAATAAACCCGCCCTTTCTCCTACAAGAGACCAATCATATGAAATATGGAGGAGGCAAACTGAAATAAAATAATAAATAGAGTAAAATAAAATAAAACAAAGTAACATAAAATTTCTCTATTTAAACAAAAATATATTTAAAAATGAAATAAAAAATTGACCAAATTTGGACAAGAATTGAAATGCACTGAGACGCTGAGATAAGCTTTGGATGATTGCCACTGCTACTCATCATGATAATTAAATATGACGTCTTTACATTAAATGAGTAAACTCCACCATGTGTTGCAGACTTTAAGGGCATGTTCATTTAAGATGAAATTCTACTAGGCTGCATTTAGAATCATATTAGTATATTATACTTACTATTCTATATTTTATCATTTATTGTCACTGTTCCACTAATATTAGATTTTGATGCAAATCAAACTCTCTCTCTTTCTTTTATGCAAACACAAGCATTTGCACAAAGCTTACACTGTGTACCAGGGCTGGACTGGGACAAAAAAATCGGGCATTTTGACTAGAGACCGGCCCACCAGAAAAGCCATAAAGCCTTTGAATGAAAAGTGTGGTGCTGTGGCTCCAGCAAACATCAGCTGATACTAGAAAGTAATATTAAATAAATTCACAATAACAACAGCTTATCAAGCTTAAACGTGCTGCTGTTGTACAGCGGACACCCGCTGTTTTCCTCTGTCTTGCGCAAAGTGAGCGATAAACAAACAAGGGAGACGGGACTTGCGACAGAAAAGCCAATCAGCTTATCATTGATCAGTTTCATGATTGAAGTAACAACAGGAGAGGGAGGGGGAGAGGGTGAGAGAAGAAGAGATAGCTGTGCAAAGATACAGAATAACTCCAACTTTGTCTTTGTCTGATTGTCTGGGCGTCATAGCGGAGGCAAGTGATGTCCAGATAAACTACATCTAAGAACCCAAAGGAAGGAGGCAGCAGCAGGTCTCTCTCTTAAGCATGTATTTTCACTGAATGGTCTTTTCGGTCTGCCAGTGTGTCATGCACTTTTCATGATTAAAGACCTTAGCAAAGAAAAAAAAAGTTGCCGGCTCCAGCTCCTTCGTATCAATATTATTTTTCAGACAGTTTCCCCACGGCTCCACCAATCAGCTCATCTGGATCTGGAGTTTACCTGCATACATCCCATTCACTCAGTTTTTTCACACTTACTGCTGTTGAGGAAAAACTACACTAAAAGCCATACCTTGCTCAATTGTTTGTACCTTCTTGGCTCACATAAAACTGTACACGCAGTTTTATAAGATGCCTTGTCCGTAACACAAAAACTTCAGCAAAAGATGAGGGTGCTGAGACATGCCTCGGTTCCCTATTTGCTAAAGCTGTTAAGATAAACAGCTCAAGAATTTGAGCTGCACTGAGGCGCAGAGAGGAACATGGCTTTTAATGCAATCAGTTTTTCTTCATTCATCAACACATGCCTGAGAGAGGGTTAACTGGTGTCAGAGCACTTGGCTGTCGTTATGATTTGCTCCAGTGGTGTCAGACATGAGCGCCTTCCTCTAAAAAACAAAACAATGCAGGGTGGAGCAGGTTTCACATGGATTTTTGCACAGATGTTATCTGAGAGGAAAATAAGCCTCACTGCTTTAGCATCTGGTAATAAACAAAGGTTAATAAAGGCTTACAGATGCTGTCAGGTGGCTCCCAGCACTGACACAATTCAACCAGTATAGCCAGAAAAAAAACGAAAGACAAACCAGCTGGTAAAATGCACATTCAAACTTAAGCCATAACTAAACACCACTGTAATATTCCTACCAGTGTTTTTGATGCATTCATGAATTCATCAGTCGTTATAGCTCTCCACAGCATCACAACGCCTGCTGTTATAAAGTGAACAATAGCGTCCAGTGTCACACAGCTGCTATTCCCACACACAAAGCCACATTATATGTGTGCCATTGCAGAATTTATTACAGGCAAAGGAAAGTATTTAAAAAGGCTACAGAACAAAGAAAGGAGACCATAAAACACTCCGAATAGCCAGGTTTAAATTTAACCAGACTTTGCTATCTATGTACACGTTTAAAATAAATTACACCCTTTCCTTCTGTTATATCACTGCCTACTTTTATATATATATATATATATATATATATATATATATATATATATATATATATATATATATATATATATATATATATATATATATATATATATATATATATATATATATATATATATATATGGAGAGAGGGGGGGGAGAGGGGAGAGACATAACGATGTTTTCATAAAAGTATATATAAACGAATATTCTTTGGTTAGAAGCTAAGCAGGTGTTGTGTCTCCCCCTGGCGGTTGACTAGATTTATTACATCACTTAAGCTCAGCTTGACCCGGATCCAAAATCCTTAAACCCAGTGATTATATCCTGTAGGTCACGTTTTACTACAGTTTGGAAGAAATGGCGGACATGGATGAATTGTTCGGGAGCGATGGGGACAGCGACAACGACCAGCGAGGTAATGTTGCCCGAAACTCGTGGCTTATATTGTTTAATCATCAGTTTGTGCATTTAGATGAGTGCCGCGTTGTGCGCAGCTGCGTAGCAGAGGGGAGCTTTAACGCGAGAGTGAGGTGTGCAACGTTTCGCGGATGTTCGTTATATCGAGGCAGGCGTTAATAATGTTAATGTGTTTTAAACGTTGGCTTTAATGGAAACCATCGTGGAGTTCTTTTATCCTTCACCTAGTTTCACTTTTCTTTTTCTTTCTTATTTTCTTTTTCCTTTTAAAAAAAAAAATCGGTTTTCAGTGTTTGGATTCACGTGATGTGTCTGAGACGGAGGGCCATGGCTTAAGTTGTTTTGTTGCTGTGGTGCAGGATGTGATCAGCGCTCATGTTTTTTTTTTTTAGCAGCACGACTGCAAATATACATTTTAAGACCTTAAAAAAAACTTAATTCCCTTATGTCAAAATTAGAATTGTCTTCACGCACAAACTGGTGCAGCACCTAAGTTCACCTACATAATCTTTAATTTCCACAGACTTGCTACTAAAATGATTTTTACAGAAAGAAGAACAGTACGAGAAAACCGTATGACACTGTGTATTTCAGTACTCACTGTTGATACAGCCGTACATAAATAATATTGTGATTGCATCAGATAATCCCATACAAACAATTGTCAGATATAACAGTATTTATTCAAAAAAGGTCTAAATATAATAATATGGGTATTATTCAGAGACATAAATATATTATGTCTGTATGAGACAAAGTGTGGAAAACCATCAAAGCACTTTGTTGTGTTGATGCTGAAATCTTCTAAAAAGTCTACAAAAAGGAGCTAACTGATATCATCTTTGCTTCTTTTTGTCCAAAAGTAGTTGATAATTGGAAGCTTTTTCTGGCATCACTCGTTTTTTCCATAGAAATACTGTGATTTTGTACCCCAAAGAGACTTAAGGTGGTTATAAATAAATAAATATTATTTCTTTTAAACAGGATTGCCCCCAGCCCTGCTTTGTTTGAACAAAACACTGGTATATGGAGAGTATGAGGATTTAAACAAGCTGAGCTTCACCTTTTTAGTCACACATTTGTAATGTGAGAGGAGTGAGTAACATCTGTTTGGCACTACAAACTAGAATAAATCGGACTGCTTTATCTCTTTGCAGAGTCTGGCTCCGGCTCTGGTTCAGAGTCGGAGCAGGAGAGGCCTCGTTCTGTCAGCAACGCTTCAGGCAGCGGCAGTGACAGCGAGAGGGAGCGGGATGATGATGATGACGAGTACGAAGGCCAGGAGGCCGGCAAGCCCAGCATGAATAAGGTGCATTTTGCAGACATCGTTCAGACAGCCGCCTAATCAGTCGTTCAGCTGTGAATTTAGCCACTGAAAATACTGCTTCAACTTCCACAGTGACCTCAGAGAATTGTATTCCTTTTGTAATGTTAATCTTGCATTGACTTGAGTTAATAAACTTTCAACCTACCTCAAACCATCTAGTATGTTTATCCCACAATGAAGGTGTCCTGTGTCTGCAGTAGGACTGAGGCGTGCGTGTGTGTCTGTGTGACGATACAGTCATGAGCTGCATCTAAACGTACTCATGTGTCTTCTCCGTAACAGGAGCTGTTTGGAGACGACAGTGAGGATGAACAACACAGCGGAAGCGACAACCAGTCTGAGCGCTCGGGGAACCAGTCAGATGCCAGCATGCGCTCAGACCGCGGGGACAACGATCACTCCGACGCAGAGCAGCACAGCGGCTCGGACCGTGACCATCGAGATGAGGATGAAGACGAGGAGGATGGGGGTCACCGGTCGGACGGAGGAAGCCCGGCTGGCAGCGGGATGTCTGGCGGTGGGAGCCCTCGATCTGACAGGGGCAGCGTTCGCTCAGACAGAAGGTACGACGTCTCACACAGGCTGCAGCTCACCGTTGTTTAACTGAGGTCGTTGATGGCACGGAGATCGGGATGCTAAAATATATCTTTTCCAGTTTGAGAAACGCAATCAGGTCTTTGATCTGTCATAAGGAAGTGGATGGGGGATTAAGTGACTTCCAGAGGAATAAAAATCAGAATATATGTTTACCGTGTTTGTTCTTATTCAGTATGCACAGCGATCCTGGGACTCCGCAGTCGGGCCCGGGCACACCACACAGTGACGGCGAAGCTTCAGGGAGGGAGAACCAATCGGAAGATGAGAAGTGGGGCGGAGAAGCTAAGAGCGACCAGTCGGAGGACGAGGAGGAGAAACGCCACTACTCTGACGAAGAGGGAGAAAATTCTGATGATGAGGGACCGAGGAACAGGAAATCAGGTACAACCCCCAGGATCTGCCGCTGAGCCAGCCTCCAGGGTTAATCTTTTTACACAGTAAATTTCATGGATTGGGGCCATATGTGAACATTTTATCCCGAGCTTAAAACTCAGAGGTTAATATGAGATTAATTTTTCACACAGACTCTTTGCACGAGGCGATGAACTGTTTTCCTTTACTGTAAGATGTGCGTGGGTGTCCCGTGCCTCCACTATAAACGTGACATGTGGAAAATGATACATAAAATTTCTTGGTTTTGTTTTTCAGAGTCTGCAAAAGGAAGTGACAGCGAAGATGATTTCATAGGACGGAAACCCAAAGCGAAAGCCGCCTCCGATTCCGATTCAGACAGCGATGCTGAAACAAAACGTAAGCCCTAACCTTACTGGGTCAACGTAGCAGCAACGATTTGTCTTTTGTTTCTGCTGCTGAATTTGATATTTTTATGGTACTGAAAGTTATCCGTACTCTTCCGCAGCAAAGAAGGCCGCAGCAGATGACCTGTTCGGAGAAGCGGACGACATCTCTTCAGACAGCGATGCAGAGAAGCCCCCGACCCCGGGCCAGCCCCTGGTATGTGTCTGTTCTCTCACCCTCTGTTCTTCTCTGCACTCATCACACTTTTAAACGAGATCCAAAATCCCCTTTTTCTCTAAGCCTCTCTGAGCTGATCCCTATTGTCATAGGTCACTGGATTATACAGTGTTTGTTCACTTGTTCGTGTGTGTGTGTCTAGGATGCAGAGGATGGTATGGAGGGGGAGCAGGCAGAAGAGGAGCCTGCGCCTGAAACTCGTATTGAAGTAGAGATCCCAAAAGTCAGCACTGACTTGGGATCCGACCTTTATTTTGTCAAGTTGCCCAATTTCCTGTCTGTGGAGCCCAGGTCAGAGCATGTGCAGTGTAGATAGATGGAAAAATTATTTTCACTTGATGATAAGATAATTAGATGTTCTTTGACGCTGTCTTTTCTTTTTCTTTTTTTCCCTTTTAGGCCGTTTGATCCTCAGTACTATGAGGATGAATTTGAGGATGAAGAAATGCTGGATGAAGAGGGGCGGACCAGGCTCAAACTGAAGGTCTGTGTAGATTGGAAATGACGGATGACAGATTTTATTTATTTAGATTTTTTTCCTACGTCACCTGATGTTCATCATCTTCTCCCCACAGGTGGAGAACACAATCCGGTGGAGAGCGAAGAGAGACGAGGAGGGAAATGAAACCCGAGAGAGCAATGCGCGCATTGTCAAATGGTCCGACGGCAGGTGTGTGTTACGTCAGGCTGGATGCCGCGGGGTGCGACACTGCGATCAGGACATAACTCTGTACTTGGCACGCTTTTCAGTCTCCCATTCTTTCCACAGCATGTCCCTCCACCTGGGGAACGAAGTGTTCGATGTTTACAAAGCTCCACTCCAAGGAGACCACAATCACCTTTTCATCCGACAGGGCACCGGGCTGCAGGGACAGGCCGTGTTCAAAACCAAACTCACTTTCAGGTAATGCACTAACATGCCAGTGTGGCTTTGGTAACAGGCTGCTGTTTCCTTTTAGGCACAGACTGAGAGTTGCGAGGGAGACTCCTCCTCCGTCTGGCTCCCTGACAGTAGAATATGTTCTAAACAAACTCCGGGCTACCTCTGCAAACAACAACAACAGCAGCCACAATGGCACCCTTCATTCAGGCTCCATTTAGAAATGTACTGAATGCTTTAAGTCCCCGGATCACCTTGTGCAAGCTGCACAGGTTTCTCCCAGTAAGAACTGTTTAAGCTTCTTAGCCCCCCCCCCCCCCCCATCCACCTGGATGTTCTGTCTTTCACCCCACATGGGTCTATGAGGGCAAACCTGCCTCAGTGTGCAACAGGCCTCCGTGTTCCCAAACAGAACATTATTACAGTTTGTTCCCTTGGAGCATTAACATTTGAGTTTTGATTAGGATTAGAACTGCTCAGCGTGCAGATGGTTACAATGCTTTTATTTTCCTTTTAAAAGCACCTTTAACTCTTTTAAAGCCAGAAAATTCACGTTTAAAAAAAAAAAAAATGTGAGCACCTAAAGAACATACTGTATGACAAGACTTCTTCATTCACGAGGTCATTTGATACGACAGTGAACTTAAGGTTACAGATAAATACATTTTCTTAAATAAGCCAAACAGACACATGACTCTGTCATTCACAGCTTCGAGTGGTCTCAGCATCGTGAGTGATTTGTGTTAAATTTAATGCATTTTTAATAAATGCATAGATTATATTTGTGGTGATATTTTCATAAGTCATCATTAAATGAGGGAGCTGAGGCCAGCAGTTAATGTTTGTATTGTAAGAACATTGTTGGGGATCTAATAACGTGAGACACTCGACAACAACAGATGTCTTTGGTGAAGTCAAACGAACACAGTGTGTTCTTTTAATCAAGCAGACATAATTGATGAATTTGTTACGTCATACCTGGCTTAGAATTGGGGGCTTTTTAATGCGCCAGCATTGTTTACATCCATGTACGCCTACTTAATGAGACCACATTTACACTCAACAGCCAGTTTGCTAGGTACATCTTGCTAGTACTGGATTAGACCTCTTTTTGCCATCAGAGCTACTTTAATTCTTTGTGGCAGAGATTCAACAAGGTGCTGGAAACATTCCTCTGAGATTTTGGTCCGTATTGACCTGACAGCTTGAGATGAGTTGAGCTTTGTGACATGGTGTGTTATGCTGCTGGAAGGAGCCATTAAAAGATGGGTACCCTATAGTGTTAAGGGACTGGGCACGGTCAGCAGCAGTAGTAAATAGGCTTTGGTGTTGTGATGCACAGTTGGTACTCTATGGGGTACACGTGCGCCCAACGCCTTTACACCACCACCAGTAGCGCCTTGAACTTTTGATATAAGGCCAGATGGATCCATGCTTTCATGAATTTAATGCCAAATTCTGAACCTGCCATCTGAATGTCACAGGAGAAATCTGGACTCATCAGATCAGGCAGTGTTTTTGTCTTCTGTTGCTCAATTTTGGTGAACCCAGGTGAATTGTAGCCTCTGGTTTCTATTCTTAGCTCACAGTAGCGGCACCCAGTGTGGTCTTTTGCTGCTGTAGCTGCTGCTTACAGGTTTTTATGTGATATTCGTTCAAAGATGCTCTTCTGCATATTTTCTCTTTTTATAAACTTTCCCAGTAAACTCTGGAGATGGTTATGTGGGAAATATCCAGCAGATCAACACTTTGTGAAATAGTCAGGCAGCCCGTGTGGCACCAACAACCATATCACATTCAGAGTTCCCCTCAGATCACCTTTCTTACTCATTCTGATGCTCAGATTGAACTTCAGTAGGTCATCTTGACCATGCTCTGAGTTGCTGCCACGTGATTGGCTGATCATATATTTCTATTAGGGAACAGTCAAACAGGTGTACATAAGAAAATGGCACATTTTGTTTTATTTTTTATTGTGTTTTATTTAATCCACACCTGCTCTCAGTGCTTGTTGCTGTGTAGCCGTGAATCATTGTGAACAGAGATTCCACAGCAGCAGAGTGGGAGTCTCTTTCTTATTAGCAAGACATCACAAAATAACATCAGAGGTTCTCAGTGCAACTTTTAATCTCTATATGGAGCTCATGGAAATGTGTGAAAGCACAGGGCAACATAAAGACCAGCATGTACCTAATGCTGCATGACCTAATAAAGATGACAGTTAGCTATAAATTAGCTTGTGCTTTAGTTTCCTTCTGCATTACATTACTGGCAGGGATATGCTTAACATGCCCTGTGTGCAATGTGTTTGCCCAAGATAGAAATAAAGCGTGCGATATTAAAAACTCCACAAGGTAGATTTAATGAGTGTGGGCTAAAACAGGTTTGGCAGTCGATACTGTGTTTTTCTTTCTGCCTGTTTGCAACACAGAGGTGTGATCTATGTGTTAAAGAAGAAAAGGGAAAAAATGTGTGAAAACCTCCCACTCTTAAGAGATTCACTTTTATGAAGACGTACTGGGGAAATGTTATTATTCAGGTTGTTTTTTCTGCACTTCCAGACCCCACTCCACAGACAGCGCCACCCACAGGAAGATGACCCTGTCTCTGGCTGACCGCTGCTCAAAGACACAGAAGATCAGAATCCTTCCCATGGCTGGACGAGATCCCGAGTCCCATCGCAATGAAATGATCAAGGTAGCACGAGCCGTCCGGTGTGGGAATTCTTTTGTTACCACAGAGACCGGAAGAGTGAGATGAGGTCAGCTGTTGACAGGCACCATGGCTGCTTACATAATAATATAACCTGACATGCTTGCATAATGTGGTCACGCAGTGGCGAGTGAAATGGAAACTGAGTCAACCAGTCTAGAGTTCTGGTGATGCGTTTACTGTCGGCTCGAGAAAGACTGCAGATTACATTGTTCTTCACTGTGCAGCATTAGCTTAAAATGGCTTTTAAAACATATAAACACACATTTGTCTCTTTGTATTTTAAACACTCGTGTCCTGCATGATGACGTCTAATGTGCGTCAGTGGGGATTGTGCGAGTTTGAATAATTAACAATAGACGCCCAAATACTAGACATCAATTACGCTTCCCCCATTGTTTGTAGTCAGTACTCCCAGTTGGTGGTTCTTAAGTTATCATAATTACAGTTCAACAGCAACAAGGGTCCGTGCCTTTATACAAGTGTATGCCAGTCTCACATTTCCACAGAATGTGGATTTCAGGTGTAATTTCAGTACACTTCATAGGTCCTTCCCTCTGTTGTGCCTCAAACAGCCCAAACAGGCTGTTTCAGTACCAGCAGCTGAAATCAGGCTGCTTTACTTTTAAGAAAAAAGCATGACATCTGTTAGATGTGGTAGGAGCAGCTAAAATGTAGTAGATGTGGAAAAGGGTGGTAATTGGCGACAGAAATCCTTAAGCTTGCACTAAAGTACAAAAAACACACCAGTAGCCCACAGCACAGTCTTTGTTTATAGCTTTTAAATGTCTTTTAAGTTTCCACAGTTTCTAATCGCTTCTGCAGTGTCATAATTCTGACACTGATCTAGCCTTTGGGCAGACAGTCAAAGCTAATCATAATGGGAGCTTCAGTAGCTGCGCAATGTGTAGATTTCTAGAGCAATGGTGGGCAGAGGGGGCCACAGGTTGTCGTGTACCCACATTAACTGCCCACTCCTGCTCTAAAGCCCATGGGGTGTTGAAGCTGTGGCTCTGGAGATCCATGCAGGAAAAATGGATAAGGAATGCTTTGCTTTACCACCAACACTGCTGGCTTTAGTCAAAATCAAATTGAAACTTTATTTTATTTGCTTTCACTTTATTTTTATTTTTTTTATGATATTAGACTGTTATATTTTTTATTTACTATCAAAGTAGCCTCCTTTTGATTGGATTCAGGTAGGACTCAAAGTAAACAGCATTGCTTTTAGTTACCCAAGTCAAGCTTCTGTTTCAAAGTATGCTGAAACAAGCTAATGGATATTTTTTTTCCCCCTCTCTTCACAATTGTTTCATTGTTGGTAATAAAAATAAGAACATGATAAATGAATTTGATTAGATTAGAAAACACAGTATTATTGTAATGAAAATGCAAAGTTAAAGCACAAAATACTAATGATCATGAAGAGTAGTCACATGTGGTAAAAGATTTGAAGTATTTAGATATATTAGTAATACTGATGGGCTAAGTTATACACAGTAGACACTTTATTCTGTGAAAGCTGGGAAATTCTTTTGCCACTGCAAACATATGGCAGGTAACTTAAATAAGTAGGAACATCAAGACTTAAATATGCTTTTTGAGGGTTCAAGAATTGCTTAAAAACGGCTCTTTTGATAGTAAGGTTTGCTATAGACATATTGTAGATGCCTAATAATGTTCAGACTGAGTAAGCGTGTGTTCCTGTTTAAAGTTAAAGGTTATTGAAGCACATTTTTGACTAACTGGCACTAGCTGATTGTCAAACTTAAAATGGGCAGGAGGGTAAATGTTTTAGAAAGTAATTACCCTTTCTCTCGTTTGTCCTTACTCTGCCTGCAGTTGTCCTTTTATTATAGGACAGCTAATTCTGTTTATTCCAGTGAGGAATTGTCATGTTATAGGAATAACAGAACAACAAGCAGGGTAAATGTACTTTAGAGCAAAAACGAATAATAGGCTCATTTCTTATTGTTTTTTTCCAACAAGGCCAGCTTATTGCTTTAAAGGGAAATTAATTAGACTTTTCCCACACCTAACATAAAAAGCGACCTTTTTTCTCAGTGTGTTTGGGGAAAAACAATTAACAACTAAGCAGCTAGAAATTAAATGCCTTGAAATGATTTTTGTATAAATTCGCCACTCGGGTCTGTCTTGGCAGAAAGAGGAGGAGCGGCTGCGAGCCTCCATCCGCAGGGAGTCCCAGCAGAGGAGGATAAGGGAGAAGCAGCATCAGAGAGGCCTGAGCAGTAGCTACCTAGAGCCCGATCGCTATGACGACGAGGAAGAGGGCGAGGAGGCGATCAGCCTTGCAGCCATCAAGAGCAAGTATAAGGGTGGAAGTGGCCTGAGAGGTGAGGATGACTGCGTTTCACATTGACTGCTGTCGTTTTGTTTCTATAATTTTTTTTCCTCGTATGTTGAGACGTGTTTGGGAGTTACAGAGGCCTGATGCACACGCTCTTCTCTTTCTGCCTCACGTACAGAGGAGCGAGCCAGGATCTACTCATCAGACAGTGATGAAGGTTCTGATGACGATAAAGCCCAGAGGCTGATGAAGGCTAAGAAGTTGGACAGTGACGAGGTAGGTGCAGTGATGTGGTTGACAGACAGGGGGCGGTGTGAGGCTGGACACCGTGTAGAAAAAAAGCCAACTTTTCTCATTATCCTTTGTAACTAAGCAGGACAGCAAAAGCTAGACTCTTCAGAGCAGGAAAGCTTTTCTGCACTCACTGTTGAAGTGTAACTGAACGCTGTATGTACTCCTGTCACAGGAGGGCGAGGGATCAGGCAAGAGAAAGGCAGAAGATGACGAGGAAACGGGCACCAAAAAGGCAAAGAAGTATGTCATCAGCGACGAAGAAGACGAGGAAGACGACGACGAATAATTCATCTTCCCTTATCATTCCACTGTATTATCAGTGCTCAGCCCGCATGGCATATAAACAGCCATATTTTTTGTATATTTTCTTATGACCTGTTTGTGGGTGGCTGTGTCTGTGTGTTTGCTTGTTTATGTTGTGTACAGAAGAGGTGAGAAATAAAACAAAAAACGGTGGTTTTATGTAACCAAAGCTTCTCGAGGCCTCTTCATCTTTTTAACACCATGAATCATATATATATGAATCACGCTGTTGCGATGTTATGAAACAAACTGTTACGTTTCGAGGGGAGGCTGTTAATGGCATAATTGCTGTGGGCTGCCGAAAGATTAAGTTAATGGCATAGAAGCAGCATCTGCCATTTCTGTTCCTCTCCCTCATGTACACACATAATTGACCAGTGTTTTCAGTGCGCTGGTTTAGAGGTGGTGGGGTTTTTTGGTTTTGTTTTGGGTTTTTTGCAGTTCGTGTGAATGTTTCAGGAAAGAACCGGGGAGTGTAGTGTTGTCAGAGGAGGAGACGATGCCAAAACCCACCTGATAGAAGACACAAGAGATTAGAGGATTTGGGGTTTGAGACAAAGGAGCTGTAGTTCTGTGGGAGAAGATCCCCCCCCGCCCCTCAATAACCTGCCTGCAGAGGAAGGAGTAGGAATATCTACTTCTTCCTGTACAAGCAGCTGTAGGAAGTCCCAAGCTTTCACTGGCACCCCCTCTGATATTCTAACCCATGCCATTGCTACACCTCTGCTAAACATCCAGCCCTTATAGGGCCTGCTAATAGATACCCTTTTAAATTGTCAACCATAGATCGGTGCCATTATTATTGCCAAATCGTCACAGTTTCAACTGTCAGGACACCAAGGGTTTTAGAAGATGTGAAACCTCACAGGAACCCTGCAGACTTGAATTACATAGTCATATAAACAAAGAAAACATTTTAAATCTCATATTAAAGTGAGATATGACAGCCTGCCTGCAGCTAAATGCTGTAAAAGAAACACTAATTAGTGTTACTATTAGCAAGCTAACCTGGCTTATTATTCTCCAAACTGCATAAACAACCTGTTTGCTTCACTGAGCAATGTGCAGGTTGAGACCAACACAGGCAGCTGCAGCCACTATAACAGTGAAGCATCACTTCAGTTGATTCATGACAGAACCTCTTGAAACATTTACGGCATTTTAGGGGTTTTTTTCTTACATAATTATTTGGCAAATTATATATTTGCCAATGTACTACTAGAGCCTATCTATGATAACCAAGCTTGTTAACTTATTATATAAGTTTTTGTATAAATAAATAAATAAAATTTTATTTATATAGCACCTTTCAAGACAGAATCACAAAGTGCTGCACATAAGATTACAAGTCATAAAAAGATTTAAGGTTCACACTCCCTTGCTTCCTACCAGAGTCCTCAAAGACACAAAAGACTCTTCCTGTGGAGTTGTCTGCTTCCCCCAACTTCCTTACTAGACCCCCAGCATTTGTCTTACTGTATGAGTGTGAGACATGTTAAAATCCAGTGGCACCAAGGTATCATACAATAAAATAATGTGATTAATGCATAAGTAAAAGAAATTCCTATACATGCCCCTTCCTGATTTCTTATGTTTTAACATGTTTGTTACACTTACATGTTTCCAATTTCAAATGTTAACACAGATGTTCAGAGTAAATACAGACTGTAGTTTTTCAAATGATGATTTCATTTAGTTTGGGGAAACAGCTCTCCAACTTTACCTCATGTAGAAAAAGTCATTTCCTTCTAAACCTAATAAGTGGTTTTGTCATCTAGCAAGAACTGCAGTCAAGCATTTGCAATAACTAATAAAAAAAAAAGCACTTGGGACAATTGTGTTGGTGACAGCTTTTGTTATAATATCAATAATATTTCTATGAATATGGGATACTGTTACATGTTTGCATAGACTTTTGTGGAATATGGAGACACTCCTGGCATTATATGAGCAAAGTGAGACTCATTTTTTAGGGTTGGTGGAGATGAGTGTGAAGATCCAAACA